>NW_028156272.1:35000-81309 GCF_964263955.1 Coregonus lavaretus
TGTAAAAAACCTGTCTGATGAGAATGAATAATATCCGACAATACCTTTTTAATTATAACTGCAATGCACTTTGCTAGAAATGTTGCATCACAACACTGAAGTTTAAGGGGCCTCCAATTTTTTTAAATGGACTGTGGTCCTCTGTAGCTCAATTGGTAGAGCATGGCGCTTGTAACGCCAGGGTAGTGGGTTCGATCCCCGGGACCTCCCATACGTAAAAATTTATGCACACATGACTGTAAGTTGCTTTGGATAAAAGCGTCTGCTAAATGGCATATTATTATCTTTATATTTACTTGTATCTTGTTTCAGTAATAATGAAATCAGACCTTCTTCTTGAGTGTCTGATAATCTACCATTTACATAGGAGTGGTTAAAACAAGCTAATAACGGTCCTCTTAGTATATCAAAAAAGGTTTGGTATACCTCGACTGGTATGCCATCCAACCCTGGAGTATTCCCGGACTTAAAGTCTTTAATTGCATCCAGAAGTTCCCCTTCTGTAATTTCACCTTCACATGAGTCTTTCTGTATGGCTGGTGTGGGGGTGCTTTGCTGGTGACACTGATTTATTTCGAATTCAAGGCACACTTAACCAGCATGGCTACAACAGCATTCTGCAGCGATACGCCATCCCATCTGGTTTGGGCTTAGTGGGACTATCATTTGTTTTTCAACAGGACAATGACCCAACACACCTCCAGGCTGTGTAAGGGCTACTTTACAAAGATGGAGAGTGTTGGAATGCTGCATCAGAGGCAGTTAACCCACTGTTCCCCGGGCATCGAAGACGTGGATTAAGGCAGCCCTCCGCATCTCTCTGATTCAGAGGGGTTGGGTTGAATGCGGAAGACACATTTAAGTTGAATGTATTCAGTTGTACTACTGACTAGGTATCTCTCTCTCCCCCCCTTCTCTCCCCTTTTCTCCCCCACACCCTCAGATCCCATTCTCCTCTCCCAGCCTGGTCCAGACGCATAAACTACTGCTCCCAGAGAGCGAGAGAGAGGGTGGGTGGAGAGAGAAGTCTGAGAAAGGGCCAGGCTCCTGTTTCAAATTAGGTTTGCTGGACAAAAGTCACCTAGACCCACAAGTCAACCCTGAGGGGCCCCTCTAAACCTCCCCATTCCATATCTGCCTAGCAGCCAGCTATGGTTACTGTGTGCTACAAACAGCCAGCTATAGTTACTGTGTGCTACAAACAGCCAGCTATAGTTACTGTGTGCTACAAACAGCCAGCTATAGTTACTGTGTGCTACAAACAGCCAGCTATAGTTACTGTGTGCTACAAACAGCCAGCTATAGTTACTGTGTGCTACAAACAGCCAGCTATAGTTACTGTGTGCTACAAACAGCCAGCTATGGTTACTGCGTGCTACAAACATCCAGGTTTTCTCCACATTTCTCCAAGCACATTATTTGATTTCAGTTCCGTAATTCATTTCCAAACTGCGTATCATTTTATTTTACCGTAAAAAAACATGCAGTTAAATCACACAAAACATATCAACAAACCAAAGAAAACAAAAAGGGATACAGGAAGTGGTGCAGCCCAGAAGGCAGGTGTCCATTTGCTCCAGTTCTCATTTAAGCTCAAACGCCATCAGCCACGTGCTCTCACCAAAAAGTCTCCACCATGCCTCCTGACTGCATTCACTTCCCGTGGACAGCCACCGGGAAACACAAAACAAGGGGGTTTAAATACATGTAGCTCATGTCACATGACCAGGCAATTAACCAATAGAAATGCTTGATATGAACAGGCACAAGAGGTGAAGGAGGAGCACCCTAATCAAATAGAACAGTATGACCGATCGGTCATGTTGTCAACAAGGCAGCACGAAGCATCGTTCAGAAACACACAACATCTCTCTTTCCCATAAAATATATGTTCGAATTTTCTAGCTATTTTTGATTGGGAATGCAGATAAAGCGTTGTTTTTGAAAGCAATCACTTTTCCGTGTGAATGTCTGCCTGTCTGCCTGTCTTTCTGCCTGTGGTCTCAGTGTGGTCTCCTGATCAGGCCAGTCAGAGGAGGTTTACAGGTCTGTTAAAGAGGACTAAAGAGCCTGCTTTAAAGAGCCTGGATTTCATGGTCCTGTGTCCTATCACTGGTAAAACCTCCACCCAGTGTGAGATGGATACACTTCCTCTCTCCTCTTTCTCCCTCTCTCTCTCTGCCGCTGCTCTGTGAACTGATGGGCAGGAGGTTTTCCTGACCACGTGACCTGACCCGGGAAAAACTCTAGACCTGATGACCCGAAGACTTGTGTTAGCTCACAGAGCTAATGTGTAGGCTTTAGTTCGGTGAGCTACTACAGTCATGATTGTAGACAGACAGAGACCTAAGATCAACACACAGAACTATCAGAGGAGCTATGATGTCAGATCAGATGATACAGAATGTAGAAACAGTTAAGCGTTGTTTTGAGTGTCAAGATGAGGAGGAAACTAAAGACCCGGGACAAATTGATGTGCAAGAGAGATGGAGCTCAGAGAGAAGGGCCTTGCTGGGCTGTCCTGTCATGGACCCGGGACAAATTGATGTGCGAGAGAGATGGAGCTCAGAGAGAAGGGCCTTGCTGGGCTGTCCTGTCATGGGGAGGATTGATGGTCCTATAGGGAACACTTACACAGGGCATGTTGGACAGACTGACAGTAGGACCAGTAGGGGGTGAGAAGGGGTGAGGACGGGTGAGGACGGGTGAGGACGGGTGAGAAGGGGTGAGGACAGGCGAGAAGGGGTGAGGACGGGTGAGAAGGGGTGAGGACGGGTGTGAAGGGGTGAGGACGGGTGAGAAGGGGTGAGGACGGGTGAGGACGGGTGAGAAGGGGTGAGGACGGGTGGGGACGGGTGAGAAGGGGTGAGGACGGGTGAGGACGGGTGAGGACGGGTGAGAAGGGGTGAGGACGGGTGAGAAGGGGTGAGAAGGGGTGAGGACAGGTGAGAAGGGGTGAGGACGGGTGAGAAGGGGTGAGGACGGGTGAGAAGGGGTGAGGACGGGTGAGAAGGGGTGAGGACGGGTGAGGACGGGTGAGAAGGGGTGAGGACGGGTGGGGACGGGTGAGAAGGGGTGAGGACGGGTGAGAAGGGGTGAGGACGGGTGAGAAGGGGTGAGGACGGGCGAGAAGGGGTGAGAAGGGGTGAGGACGGGTGAGAAGGGGTGAGGACGGGTGAGAAGGGGTGAGGACGGGTGTGAAGGGGTGAGGACGGGTGAGGACGGGTGAGAAGGGGTGAGGACGGGTGAGAAGGGGTGAGGACGGGTGAGGACAGGTGAGAAGGGGTGAGGACGGGTGAGGACGGGTGAGGACGGGCGAGAAGGGGTGAGAAGGGGTGAGGACGGGTGAGAAGGGGTGAGGACGGGTGAGAAGGGGTGAGGACGGGTGAGAAGGGGTGAGAAGGGGTGAATCCCGATGCTCAACACCCCCCCAGTTTGCTCCTGTCATGGCTGTTCCACATGCTCAACACCCCCCCAGTTTGCTCCTGTCATGGCTGTTCCACATGCTCAACACCCCCACAGTTTGCTCCTGTCATGGCTGTTCCACATGCTCAACACCCCCACAGTTTGCTCCTGTCATGGCTGTTCCACATGCTCAACACCCCAACAGTTTGCTCCTGTCATGGCTGTTCCACATGCTCAACACCCCCACAGTTTTTCCTGCATGGTCAGGTCATTTGTATGATCAGGTAAGACTCTCGTCCCGGACAGTCATAGAATCAGAAGTACTTGAACCGACATGAGAGTACCAGTCACTGTGGTCTGATGAGCTTTGTGCATAATTCTCTGGCCACAGTGCTTCAACTAACTCCCTGCAGGACCAATCAGGGGAGGGGAGCACGGCTGACCCCAATCCTGACCTCTGGAAGGATTCAATTCCCTGAGCTCTCAGTCTGTTCCCAACACTGTGACTGTCAAAACATACATGCACTGTCCCATACACTAACCCTTACCCTGTACACCATCCATCCATCCACCGTAGTGCATACATGAAGTCTTAACTGCTAGTGTGAAAACTAATGAATGCATATTTTTTTCCTTAGAGGCCAGTTCCTGACTGATGTGACTTAGATAGTCGTCTTGGAAACATCCACCACCAACCACCATGACTCTAAGAGTGTTTTGGTTTCTCATCCCTGGTTCCCGGAGAGAGAGGAGGAGAGAGAAGAGGAGATTGGAGGAGAGAGGAGAGAGGAGAGGAGAGAGGAGAGTGGAGGAGAGAGGAGAGAGGAGAGAGGAGAGAGGAGAGGAGAGAGGAGAGTGGAGGAGAGAGAAGAGGAGATTGGAGGAGAGAGGAGAGAGAAGAGGAGAGAGAAGAGGAGAGAGGAGAGAGGAGAGAGAAGAGGAGAGGAGAGAGGAGAGAGGAGAGAGGAGAGAGGAGAGAGGAGGAGAGAGGAGAGAAGAGGAGAGAGGAGAGGAGAGGAGAGGAGAGGAGAGGAGAGGAGAGGAGAGGAGAGGAGAGGAGAGGAGAGGAGAGGAGAGGAGAGGAGAGGAGAGGAGAGGAGAGGAGAGGAGAGGAGAGGAGAGGAGAGGAGAGGAGAGGAGAGGAGAGGAGAGGAGAGGAGAGGAGAGTGGAGAGAGGAGAGTGGAGGAGAGAGGAGAGGAGAGAGGAGAGTGGAGGAGAGAGGAGAGTGGAGGAGAGAGGAGAGAGAAGAGGAGAGGAGAGAGGAGAGGAGAGAGGAGAGAGGAGAGAGGAGAGAGAAGAGGAGAGGAGAGAGGAGAGAGGAGAGAGGAGAGAGGAGAGAGGAGAGAGGAGAGAGGAGAGAGGAGGAGAGAGGAGAGAAGAGGAGAGAGGAGAGGAGAGTGGAGAGAGGAGAGTGGAGGAGAGAGGAGAGGAGAGTGGAGGAAAGAGGAGAGTGGAATGAGAGAGAAGAGGAGAGAGGAGAGGAGAGAGGAGAGTGGAGGAGAGAGGAGAGGAGAGTGGAGAGTGGAGGAGAGAGGAGAGGAGAGAGGAGAGAGGAGAGTGGAGAGTGGAGGAGAGTGGAGGAGAGAGGAGAGTGGAGGAGAGAGGAGAGGAGAGTGGAGGAGAGAGGAGAGTGGAGAGGAGAGTGGAGGAGAGAGGAGAGTGGAGGAGAGAGGAGAGGAGAATGGAGGAGAGAGGAGAGTGGAGAGTGGAGGAGAGAGGAGAGTGGAGGAGAGAGGAGAGGAGAGAGGAGAGTGGAGGAGAGAGGAGAGGAGAGTGGAGAGTGGAGGAGAGAGGAGAGTGGAGCTAGGGTTAGTGTTATGGTTAGTGAAGCATTTTGCAGTTATTTGGTTTGGTCTTCTGTGCTGTTTTGTCATTACGTGGCTACTTAGACACCACCACCTACCCCTCCACTGTTTCAAGGCACAGATCAATCATGGACATCCCTAAAAACAATGGTCCGTTTTCCTAACCCTAACCTGAGGAAATTGTTGCATATCAACAGAGTAGAAATTGATAGTTTGAACATCTGCATAACATCTATACCCAGCTAGCACATTTGGTTCCTTGGAAGTTGTGGGAACATATGTTTTTGGTTTCCCATTGGTTCTGGGAACGAAGCCATACGTTTCCTGACCAGTAAAACTGACGTTTTTATAAACGTTCTGAGAACGAAAGTGAACATTTTGCCTGTTCTGGGAACTTTAATTTTTAGGTTGCAGGAAGGTTCTGAGAACGTTTTACTATGGTTCCCTAAAAGTTTTCCTGGGAAGTTTTATTAAAGTTCTGAGAACACGTTTCAATAAGACTTGTAATAAAACTGCTAGCTTAGTTTGTGTTAACTGTTTCGAACTATATGCACAGATAGGACAAATGGAAATTTATTTGCTAAGGCATTAATCATGCAAACACATGTATTTTTATTACATTTACATTTTAGTCATTTAGCAGACGCTCTTATCCAGAGCAATTAGGGTTAAGTGCCTTGCTTAAGGGCACATCGACAGATTGTTCACCTAGTCGGCTCGGGGATTAGAACCAGCAACCTTTCGGTTACTGGCACAACGCTCTTACCCACTAAGCTACCTGCCGCCCCGGCACGGCGTCAGTGAGATTAGAATCTAGTTTTTCATCACACAAAATAAATGAATGCCAACCATTAGGCAGAAAATAGACTCATTTTCATCAGATGACAACAGAAGTACAACACTATTTGGCTAGCAGCCACACATACTGCAACTCAATTATGAGCAAAGTATTTTTCTGCAAAGACGATGCATGGCCATCAGATGTCTTATGTTTACCATAGAAAGAAAGTAGCCAGTTACATTTTCCTAATGTTTTAATGCAAGTTCATCTTCCATTTTAACTTTTCGTTACACTACCAGAGTAAAGTAAGGGTGCCCGTTTGTGAATGTGGGAATTTGATACAAAGTACCAAAAGTTTGGACACACCTACTCATTCAAGGGTTTTTACATTGTAGAATAACAGTGAAGACACCAAAACTATGAAATAACACATATGGAATCATGTAGTAACCAAAAAAGTGTTAAAGAAATCAAAATATATGTTATATTTGAGATTCTTCAAATAGCCACCCTTCGCCTTGATGACAGCTTTGCACACTCTTGGCATTCTCTCAACCAGCTTCACCTGGAATGCTTTTCCAACAGTCTTGAAGGAGTTCCCACACATGCTGAGCACTTGTTGGCTGCTATTCCTTCACTCTGCAGTCCGACTCATCCCAAAACATCTCAATTTGGTTGAGGCCGGGGGATTGTGGAGGCCAGGTCATCTGATGCAGCACTCCATCACTCTCCTTCTTGGTAAAATAGCCCTTACACAGCCTGGAGGTGTGTTGGGTCATTGTCCTGTTGAAAAACAAATGATAGTCCCACTAAGCCCAAACCAGATGGGATGGCATATCGCTGTGTTTGCCTTGAATCAAGGCCGTGTCACCAGCAAAGCACTCCTAGACCATAACACCTCCTTCTCCATGCTTTACGGTGGGAAACACACATGGAGATCATCCATTCACCCACACCGCGTCTCACAAAGCCACGGTGGTTGGAACCGAAAATCTCAAATTTGGACCAGACCAAAGGACAAATGTATACCTACATGTTTCAAGCAGACCACCATAGTCTCTGTGCCCAAGATCGCAAAGGTAACATGTCTAAATCACCCCGTAGCACTCACATCTGTAGCCATAAAATGCATTGAAAGGCTGGTCATGGCTCACATTAACACCATCATCCCAGACACCCGGGACCCACTCCAATTCGCATACCGCCCCAACAGATCCAAAGATAACTCAATCTCTATTGCACTCCACACTGCCCTTTCCCAACTGGACAAGAGGAACACCTATGTGAGAATGCTGTTCATCGACTACAGCTCAGCGTTCAACACCATAGTGCCCTCCAAGCTCATCACTAAGCTCAGGACCCTGGGACTGAACACCTCCCTCTGCAACTGGATCCTGGACTTCCTGACAGGCCATCCCCAGGTGGTGAGGGTAGCCAACAACTCATCCGCCACACTGACCCTCAATACGGGGGCCCCTCAGGGGTGCGTGCTTAGTCCCCTCTTGTACTCCCTGTTCCCCCACGACTGCGTGGCCGTGCATGACTCCAACACCATCATTAAGCTTGCCGAAGACACGACGGTGGTAGGCTTGATCACCGACGCCCCCATTCACATCGACGGGGCTGTAGTGGAGTGGGTCGAGAGCTTCAAGTTCCTCGGTGTCCACATCACTAAGGATCTATCATGGTCCAAACACACCAACACAGTCTTGAATAGGGCACGACAATGACTCTTCCCCCTCAGGAGACTGAAAGGTTTTTTCATGGGCCCTCCGATCCTCAAAAAGTTCTACAGCTGCACCATTGAGAGCATCTTGACTGGCTGCATCACCGCTTGGTATGGCAACTGTTTGGCATCCGACCGTAAGACGCTACAGAGGATAGTGCGTATGGCCCAGTACATCACTGGGGCCGAGCTCCCTGCCACCCAGGACCTCTATACCAGGCGGTGTTAGAGGAAGGCCCTAAAAATTGTCAAAGACTCCATTCACCCAACTCATATACTGTTCTCTCTGCTATCGCACGGCAAGTGATACCAGAGCGGCTACCCGGATTATTTGCATTTACCCCCTTTTTTGTTGTTGCACTGATGCTCTTGCACAGGCTCTATGCCCACTCACTGGATTCTACCCACACACTGGCTCTATGCCCACTCACTGGACTCTACCTACACACTGGCTCTATGCCCACTCACTGGACTCTACCTACACACTGGCTCTATGCCCACTCACTGGATTCTACCCACACACTGGATCTATGCCCACTCACTGGACTCTTCCCACAAACTCACACATACTACACTGACACTCCAACACACACACTTTCACACACTACGCTGCTGCTACTATGTTTATTATCTATCCTGATTGTCTAGTCACTTTTACCGCTACCTACATGTACATATTACCTCAATAACCTCAACTACCTCAACTACCTGGTACCCCTGCACATTGACTCGGTACCGGTACTCCTTGTATACAGCCTTATTATTACCTCAACTACCTCGTGTCCCTGCACATTGACTCAGTACCAGTACTCCTTGTATACACCCTTATCATTGTTATTTTATTGTGTTACTATTTCCTTTTTTTATTGTGCACATTTTTCTTACTTTTTACATCTACATTGTTGGGAAAGGGCTCATAAGTCAGCATTTCATTGTAAATTCATTTCATAGTAAATTCATTTCATAGTAAATTCATTTCATAGTAAATTCATTTCATAGTAATTGCACAGTGCACATTTGACATTTTAGTCATTTAGCAGATGCTCTTATCAAGATCGACTTACAGTTAGTGCATTCATTTTAAAATAGTTAGGTGGGACAACCACATATCTCAATCATAGTAAGTAAATTTTTCCTCAATAAAGTAGCTATCAGCAATGTCAGAGCTAGTAGTTGGGGAAAAAAGTCAAGTGTGAGTGTTAGTTCACGAAAGGTGGGGGGGGAGATGTTTTCGGAAGATGAGCAGGGACTCAGCTGTCCTAGCTTCAGGGGGAAGCTTTGTCCACCATTGGGGTGCCGGGACAGAGAATAGCTTTTACTGGGCTGAGTGGGAACTGCCCTCCCGTAGGGGTGGGAGGGCCAAGAGACCTGAGGTGGCAGAACGGAGTACTCGGGTTGGGGTGTAGGGTTTGAGCATAGCCTGATTCGTAGGCGATCACCATGGTCTTGTAGTGGATGCAAGCTTCGACTGGAAGCCAGTGGAGTGTGCGGAGGAGCGGGGTGACATGGGAGACGATGTGGGGTGACATGCGGGCTGCGGCGTTCTGGATAAGTTGCAGGTGTTTGTTGGCACAAGCGGGGAGCCCAGCCAACAGCGAGTTGCAGCAGTCCAGATGGGAGATGACAAGTGCCTGGATTATGACATGTGCCGCTTCCTGTGTGAGGTAGGGTCGTACACTACGGATGTAGAGCGAGTCACTGCTTAGATGTTTGCAGAGAACGACAGGGTGTTGTCCAGGGTCATGTCAAGGTTCTTTGCACTCTGGGAGGGGGACAGCAATGGAGAGGTCTTGGAGCGGGCAGGCCTTCGCCGGGAGGAAGAGCAACTCCGTCTTGTCGAGCTTGAACTTGAGGTGGTGGGCCGACATCCAAGCTGAGATATCTGCCAGGCACGCAGCGATGTGTGTTTCCACCTCGGTGTCAGAAGGGGGGGGACGGAGAAAAGTTGTTGAGTGTGATAGGAGAGACTATGTGAGGATATGACGGAGCCAAGTGACTTGGTGTACAGCGAGAAGACGAGTGGGCCTAGAACCGAGCCCTGGGGGACACCTGTAGTGAGAGTCACCTGGTAGGAGCGGCCTGCCAGGTAGGATGCAATTCAAGAGTGTGCAGAGCCTGAGACGCCCAGCCCTGAGAGGGTGGAGAGGAGGATCTGATGCTTCACGGTGTCGAAGGCAGCAGATAGATCTAGGAGGATGAGAACAGAGGAAAGAGAGTCAGCTTTGGCAGTGTGGAGAGCCTCTGTGACACAGAGGAGAGCAGTCTCGGTTGAGTGACTGTCTTGAAGCCTGACTGGTTAGGGTCAACAAGATTGTACTGAAAGAGATAGTGGTGGTCAGGGATGAGTTTATGAGGGAAGTGAGGAATGGGAAAAGGTCTCCAGAGATAGCCTGGAGAAGGGAAGAGGGGATGGGGTCATGCGGGCAGGTTGTCTGGCGGCTGAACATCACTAGTCACAGGATTTCATCTGGAGAGAGAGTGGAGAAAGAGGTCAAGGTGTAGGGTAGTTCTGTGTGAGTGGGACCTGTGGACTCAATAGGCTGAGTGAATGAGGAGCGGTTGTCATCAACCTTCTTTTCAAAGTGCTTGACAAAGTCGTCCGCAGAGAGGGAGGAGGGAGTGGGAAAGATTTAGGAGGGAGGAGAAGGTGGAATATAGTTTCCTAGGGATAAAGGCAAACGCTTGACATTTTGGGTGATAAAAGTGGCTTTAGCAGCAGATACAGAGGAAGAGAGGGTAGAGAGGAGGGAGGGAAAGGATGGCTTTAGCAGCAGATACAGAGGAAGAGAAGGTAGAGAGGAGGGAGTGAAAGGATGGCTTTAGCAGCAGATACAGAGGAAGAGAAGGTAGAGAGGAGGGAGTGAAAGGATGGCTTTAGCAGCAGATACAGAGGAAGAGAAGGTAGAGAGGAGGGAGGGAAAGGATGGCTTTAGCAGCAGATACAGAGGAAGAGAAGGTAGAGAGGAGGGAGGGAAAGGATGGCTTTAGCAGCAGATACAGAGGAAGAGAAGGTAGAGAGGAGGGAGGGAAAGGATGGCTTTAGCAGCAGATACAGAGGAAGAGAAGGTAGAGAGGGAGGGAGTGAAAGGATGATAGGTCCTCTGGACATTTTGTTTTCCTCCATTTTCGCTCAGCTGCCCGCAGCCCTGTTCGTTAAGCTCGCAATGAGTCACTCAGCTGCCCGCAGCCCTGTTCTGTAAGCTCGCAATGAGTCACTCAGCCCTGTTCGGTAAGCTCGCAATGAGTCACTCAGCCCTGTTCGGTAAGCTCGCAATGAGTCACTCAGCCCTGTTCTGTAAGGTCACAATGAGTCACTCAGCAACTGAGGAGGAAGGGAGGGCCGAGCCGGCCGGGAGGAAAGGGGACACTGCGAGTCATAGCATGCGGAATGGGAGGAGAGGAGGGAGGAGGGAGAAGGATTTCGCATAGGATAGAAGAGGAGAGAGTAGTGGGAGAAAGCAAGTGACGATCTGGGTAGGGGCTGAGTGGTTAGGGTTGGAGGAAAGGGAGACAGAAAAGGAAACAAAGTAGTGATCAGAGACCTGGAGGGGGTTGCAGTGAGATTAGTAGGAGAACAGCCTCTTGTAAAGATGAGGTCAACCGTATTGCATGCCTTGTGAGTGGGAGGGGACTGGGAAAGGATGAGGTCAAAAGACATAGGGAGGGGAAAGAGAGAGTTGAAAAGAAATTAATTGAAGGCAGACGCCGGGAGGTTGATGTCGCCCAGTACGAAGAGCGGTGAGCCATCATCAGGAAATGAGCTTATCAAGGTGTCCAGTTCATTGAGGAACTCTCCAAGGGCACCTGGTGGGTGATAGATGATAATAATGTTAAGCTTGAGTGGACAAGTGACAGTGACAGGATGGAATTCAAATGAGGAGATGGACAGGTGAGAGAGGGAGAAAATAGAACTTCTCCACTAAGGAGTAGCCCTCTGCCACCACCGCGACAACCAGATGCTCTCAGACTATGAGAGAAATCGTAGTCAGGTGAAGAGAGAGCAGCTGGAGTAGCAGTGTTCTCTGGGGTGATCCATGTCTCTGTCAGGGCCAAAAAGTCAAGGGACTGAAGGGCAGCATAAGGCGAGATGAACTCAGCGTTCTTGACAGCAGATCAGCCGTTGCAAATGCTGCCAGAGACCAGTTATTCCTCATGGGTTGGGCGCGAAGGGTACACTAAATTAGACGGGTTGCAGCCAAGGGGTGGGGAGCGTCTGTAAAGCCAACAGGGAGAGTAACAAACAGATATAGAAAACACACACACAGTTGACAAAGCTACAAAAGAGCAAAATGAGATCTGAAAATAACTACGTAAGATACTCAAGTCAGAGAGTGGTGTGGAGGCTTCCTTTCTTTCCTTCCTCAAATAACTCTGCAGATCAACTCGGCAGAACCGCCTTTGTTTCGGCGACGAGACCGCCACTGACAATACCGCCGCTGACATGACCGCCGCTTACAGCTGCCGCTGAGAAAACAGGGGAGACTGAAGTACTAACACTAATGCCTAGCGGAGGTGAAGTACCCACCAGGTACTTGCGACTATGATACGTGAATTCATAGCCTGTTGAAGTGTTGTTTTTTTTGCATCATTTGCTAGCTAGCTGGTTAGCTAGCTCTCATTAAAAGCATTGCTAATATAACATGTTTTCTCAAAATGTATGTTAGCTAGCTAGCTAAATTGGCTTTATTAGGGAATATAACTCATCTGCTGTCGACATCAGCAAACGATTTGAGAGCATTTGATAGCTCCAAAAGTGGTTAGTAGCTTTGACTGTTTAGAGCCATCCAGTGGCTAGCTACACTACACATGTAATTTGACCAGGTTCCCTTGAAGCAATTGTAATGACAGTCCACCACAACATACCCAAGCGTCTCCTGATCAGCAAGGGGTAGTCTGTGTTTAATTTCATTGTGCATTAAAAACAGTTTGAGATCATTGTGAGAGTTTTCTCCAGTGGTTTGAAAGGGGAATTGGGCTTCCTGGGAAAATGTTGACCTAAGTTGCAACAGTAACCAAGGGGGGCGGGGCTTAGCGAAGGGTCAACAACTCCTCCCCAACAATTAAAGATATGCATCAATCATCAACATACCATAATGTCATCAGACACTCAATAACTTATCGACCTCAAATCGATTCCTTACCATCTACAATGTCCTCTCTCACTCACACACCATGACAATCTCATCAAAGTGACTTCCTGTCTGGACTGGTCAGTTAAGGCTCTGTGGAAATCCTCTCTCCAGGAACTGCCAACCTGGTTGGTTAATCTGCTGTGCTCTAATTAGGTATAGGGTATAGAGCTGGGGCTGGGGACTGGAGTATGGGGCTAGGGCAAGGGCTAGGGCTGGGGTATAGCACTGGAGTACGGGGCTTGAGCTGAAGACTGGAGCTGGCGTATAGGGCTGGGGAAGAGGCTGGGGTATTGGGCTGGAGTATCGGGCTGGAGTATGGGGCTGGGGCTGGGGCTGGGGCTGGAGACTGGAGCTGGCGTATAGGGCTGGGGAAGAGGCTGGGGTATTGGGCTGGAGTATCGGGCTGGAGTATGGTGCTGGGGAAGGGGCTGGGGTATAGGATTGGAGTATGGGGCTGGGGCTGGGGCTGGGGCTGGAGACTGGAGCTGGGGCTGAGGATAATTAACACCAGGCTCTCTGGCCCCAGTCAGTCCCACCACCTCTGACCTCCGACCCCCACCATAATCCTACTTTTCCATCAGCTCATTAAGACCGGGGAGTTCACACCTCACACCTCAACCCATGTTGGGCAAAGCTGTGGGGGGACCCTGGCTCTTTATGCAGCCTAACCAAAGACTTAGTACCCAGCCCCTTGACCCTGCCTCATTCCTATACCCCAGCCCTATACCTCAGCATTATACCTCAGCCCTATACCCCAGCCCCATCCCCAGCCCTATACCCCATCCCCAGCCCTATACCCCTACCCAATCCCCAGCCCTATACCCCAGCCCCATCCCCAGCCCTATACCCCAGCCCAGTCCCAGCCCTATACCCCTACCCCATCCCCAGCCCTATACCCCAGCCCCATCCCCAGCCCTATACCCCAGCCCCATCCCCAGCCCTATACCCCATCCCCAGCCCTATACCCCTACCCAATCCCCAGCCCTATACCCCAGCCCCAGCCCTATACCCCAACCCTAAACCCCAGCCCCATCCCCAGCCCTATACCCCAGCCCCAGTCCCAGCCCTATACCCCAGCCCCAGTCCCAACCCTATACCACAGCCCAGTCCCAGCCCTATACCCGTACCCCATCCTCCCCCCCAGTCCCAGCCCTACTCCCCAGTCCCGGCCATATAACCCAGACCTATACCCCTGCCACAGTCCCAGCCCTTACTCCCCAGCCCCATCCCCAACCCTATACCCCAGCCCCAGTCCCAGCCCTATACCCCAGCCCCAGTCCCAGCCCTATACCCCAGCCCCAGTCCCAGCCCTATACCCCAGCCCCAGTCCCAACCCTATACCCCAGCCCCAGTCCCAGCCCTATACCCCAGCC
Source organism: Coregonus lavaretus (assembly GCF_964263955.1). NCBI lineage: Eukaryota > Metazoa > Chordata > Actinopteri > Salmoniformes > Salmonidae > Coregonus > Coregonus lavaretus. The sequence goes on from NW_028156272.1 coordinate 49,224, forward strand.
CCAGTCCCAACCCTATACCCCAGCCCAGTCCCAGCCCTATACCCGTACCCCATCCCCTATACCCCAGCCCCATCCCCAGCCCTATACCCCAGCCCCAGTCCCAGCCCTATACCCCAGCCCCAGTCCCAACCCTATACCCCAGCCCAGTCCCAGCCCTATACCCGTACCCCATCCCCTATACCCCAGCCCATCCCCAGCCCTATACCCCAGCCCCATCCCCAGCCCTATACCCCAGCCCCATCCCCAGCCCTATACCCCATCCCCAGCCCTATACCCCTACCCAATCCCCAGCCCTATACCCCAGCCCCAGCCCTATACCCCAACCCTAAACCCCAGCCCCATCCCCAGCCCTATACCCCAGCCCCAGTCCCAGCCCTATACCCCAGCCCCAGTCCCAACCCTATACCCCAGCCCAGTCCCAGCCCTATACCCGTACCCCATCCTCCCCCCCAGTCCCAGCCCTACTCCCCAGTCCCGGCCATATAACCCAGACCTATACCCCTGCCACAGTCCCAGCCCTTACTCCCCAGCCCCATCCCCAACCCTATACCCCAGCCCCAGTCCCAGCCCTATACCCCAGCCCCAGTCCCAGCCCTATACCCCAGCCCCAGTCCCAACCCTATACCCCAGCCCCAGTCCCAGCCCTATACCCCAGCCCCAGTCCCAACCCTATACCCCAGCCCAGTCCCAGCCCTATACCCGTACCCCATCCCCTATACCCCAGCCCCATCCCCAGCCCTATACCCCAGCCCCAGTCCCAGCCCTATACCCCAGCCCCAGTCCCAACCCTATACCCCAGCCCAGTCCCAGCCCTATACCCGTACCCCATCCCCTATACCCCAGCCCCATCCCCAGCCCTATACCCCAGCCCCATCCCCAGCCCTATACCCCAGCCCCATCCCCAGCCCTATACCCCATCCCCAGCCCTATACCCCTACCCAATCCCCAGCCCTATACCCCAGCCCCAGCCCTATACCCCAACCCTAAACCCCAGCCCCATCCCCAGCCCTATACCCCAGCCCCAGTCCCAGCCCTATACCCCAGCCCCAGTCCCAACCCTATACCCCAGCCCAGTCCCAGCCCTATACCCCAGCCCCATCCCCAGCCCTATACCCCAGCCCCAGTCCCAGCCCTATACCCGTACCCCATCCTCCCCCCCAGTCCCAGCCCTACTCCCCAGTCCCGGCCATATAACCCAGACCTATACCCCTGCCACAGTCCAGCCCTATACCCCAGCCCCATCCCCAGCCCTATACCCCAGCCCCATCCCCAACCCTATACCCTAGCCCCAGTCCCAGCCCTATACCCCAGCCCCAGTCCCAGCCCTATACCCCAGCCCAGTCCCAGCCCTATACCCCAGCCCCAGCCCCATCCCCAGCCCTATACCCCAGCCCCAGTCCCAGCCCTATACCCCAGCCCCAGTCCCAACCCTATACCCCAGTCCAGCCCTATACCCCAGCCCCAGTCCCAGCCCTATACCCCAGCCCCAGTCCCAACCATATACCCCAGCCCCAGTCCCAGCCCTAGGAAGGAAGCCCCGACAGCTGCGCCAGGCTCCCACCAGGACCCTGGCCTCAGAGGCCTCTGATCTCAGCTAAACCAGCAATAAATCACCAAGCGGAGGTGACCGACTAAAGTGCTCATTAAAAAGCATGCAGGCAATAATAAATGGGGAGAGAATTAAAAGTTTATTCTCCTCCTCTCCGTCGGCCTGTGGTGGTTAATGAGGCCAGTCTGACTGGTTGGACCGGGCTGCAGTGAGTGTAACGGGGGTCAGTGTGATGCTAACAGCTTAGCTTCCTCCACTGTAACGGGGGTCAGTGTGATGCTAACAGCTTAGCTTCCTCCACTGTAACGGGGGTCAGTGTGTTGCTAACAGCTTAGCTTCCTCCACTGTAACGGGGGTCAGTGTGTTGCTAACAGCTTAGCTTCCTCCACTGTAACGGGGGTCAGTGTGATGCTAACAGGTTAGCTTCCTCCACTGTAACGGGGGTCAGTGTGATGCTAACAGCTTAGCTTCCTCCACTGTAACGGGGGTCAGTGTGTTGCTAACAGCTTAGCTTCCTCGACTGCCCCATACTGGGCTCCAACCAGTGATCCTCTGCTTCGCAACACACGTGACCGCCCTCCTTGACAGTTTGAGCTACCCAAAAGCTAACCAATTTCAAGCTAGCTGTGGAGTGAGCTTTCAGTTCGTTCTTAACTCCGTTACATGAGGAACCATGAACTGGAAAGGACTGATGGAAAGTGGAGGTTAGCTAACAATGGAGGTAAAAGGTACCTTATTCCCTTCCATTTAGTGCACTACGTTTAACCAGGGCCCAAGTCTTAAATTGATTTATTTTGAATTACATTCCAGCTGTAGACATAGATATGATACCAATGATACTGGTGTTCAGTAAATGTGTGAAAGAAGGAAGGAATCTTGTTTCCTAATGTCTGACTCATGGAAAATCCAGCATCATTCAGTTTCCTGACACAACCTCAACAGATCTGAATGTCATGAATCACGGATCATCAGTACTGATATGTAGGCCTATTAAAATGTCCCTCCATTCTCCTTCCTCTGCCACTCAATGGAGGTCTCAGTGCTCTGATAGACTCACCCACACTGTGACCCAGACTAACAACTCAGACACATTCCTCCTGCACCCACTCCATCTTACAGCTAACTGCAGCTCCACAATACACACAATCAAACAAACACACACACACAATCAAACACACACGTTCATACTCATTAGCAGGGCAGCCAGCTGAGCTGCAGCAGTACTGCTGATAATGGGCTTGGTGGTTAGGCAGGTGCGGGCCGGATTAGTGAGCAGTACAGCTGATAACGGGCTTGGTGGTTAGGCTGGTGCGGGCCGGATTAGTGAGCAGTACAGCTGATAATGGGCTTGGTGGTTAGGCTGGTGCGGGCCGGATTAGTGAGCAGTACGGATGTGAAAGAGTTTTCTCTTCAGCGCCTTACCTCCCCCGAGCATCGACCCCTGGGGAGCAGGGCGACCGCCAAATGTTATAAGAACCACATTCATCATACAGTACAGCAGGGCATATGTGGGCAACCAGGGGTAGGCAGCTGGAAAGAGGCAGCCAGGGGTAGGCAGCTGGAAAGAGGCAGCCAGGGGTAGGCAGCTGGAAAGAGGCAGCCAGGGGTAGGCAGCTGGAAAGAGGCAGCCAGACGGACGGGCAGGCAGTGAGGCATTCAGATAATTGTACTACTCATTCAGATAATTTGACTATTCATTCAGATAATTTTAGTAGTCATTCAGATAATTTTAGTAGTCATTCAGATAATTTTACCAGTCATTCAGATAATTTGACTAGTCATTCAGATAATTTGACTAGTCATTCAGATAATTTGACTAGTCATTCAGATAATTTTACCAGTCATTCAGATAATTTTAACAGTCATTCAGATAATTTGACTTGTCATTCAGAGAATTTGACTAGTCATTCAGATAATTTGACTAGTCATTCAGATAATTTGAAGATCATTTGACTAGTCATTCAGATAATTTGACTAGTCATTCAGATAATTTGACTAGTCATTCAGACAATTTTACCAGTCATTCAGATAATTTTACCAGTCATTCAGATAGTTTTACCAGTCATTCAGATAATTTTACTAGTCACTCAGATAATTTTACTAGTCATTCATATAATTTTAGTAGTCATTCAGATATTTTGACTAGTCATTCAGATAATTTGACTAGTCATTCAAACAATTTTACTAGTCATTCAGATATTTTGACTACTCATTCAGATAATTTTACTAGTCATTCAGATAATTTTACTGGTCATTCAGATAGTTTTGTGTCATTCAGATAATTTGACTAGTCATTCAGATAATTTGACTAGTCATTCAGATAATTTGACTAGTCATTCAGATAATTTGACTACTGATTCAGATAATTTTACTGGTCATTCAGATAATTTTAGTGTCCTTCAGATAATTTTACTAGTCATTCAGATAATTTTAGTAGTCATTCAGATAATTTGACTAGTCACTCAGATAATTTTACTACTCATTCAGATAATTTTACTAGTCATTCAGATAATTTTACCAGTCATTCAGATAATTTTAGTAGTCACTCAGATAATTTTACTAGTCACTCAGATAATTTTACTACTCATTCAGATAATTTGACTAGTCATTCAGATAATTTTACCAGTCATTCAGATAATTTTACCAGTCATTCAGATAGTTTTACCAGTCATTCAGATAATTTTACCAGTCATTCAGATAATTTTACCAGTCATTCAGATAGTTTTACTAGTCATTCAGATAATTTTAGTGTCCTTCAGATAATTTGACTAGTCATTCAGATAATTTTAGTAGTCATTCAGATAATTTTACTAGTCATTCAGATATTTTGACTACTCATTCAGATAATTTTACTAGTCATTCAGATAATTTTACTAGTCATTCATATAATTTTAGTAGTCATTCAGATATTTTGACTAGTCATTCAGATATTTTGACTACTCATTCAGATAATTTTACTAGTCATTCAGATACTTTTACTGGTCATTCAGATAGTTTTACTAGTCACTCAGATAATGTTAGTAGTCATTCAGATAATTTTAGTAGTCATTCAGACAATTTGACTAGTCATTCAGATAATTTGACTAGTCATTCAGATAATTTTAGTAGTCATTCAGATAATTTGACTAGTCATTCAGATAATTTGACTAGTCATTCAGATAATTTGATTAGTCATTCAGATAATTTTACCAGTCATTCAGATAATTTTACCAGTCATTCAGATAGTTTTACCAGTCATTCAGATAATTTTACCAGTCATTCAGATAATTTTACCAGTCATTCAGATAGTTTTACCAGTAATTCAGATAATTTTACTAGTCACTCAGATAATTTGACTAGTCATTCAGATAATTTGACTACTGATTCAGATAATTTAACTGGTCATTCAGATAATTTTAGTGTCCTTCAGATAATTTGACTAGTCATTCAGATAATTTTAGTAGTCATAAGGATAATTTGACTAGTCACTCAGATAATTTGACTAGTCATTCAGATAATTTTACTAGTCACTCAGATAATTTGACTAGTCATTCAGATAATTTGACTAGTCATTCAGATACTTTTACTGGTCATTCAGATAATTTTAGTGTCCTTCTAATAATTTCACTAGTCATTCAAATAATTGTACTAGTCATTCAGATAATTGTACTAGTCATTCAGATAATTTTACTAGTCATTCAGATAATTTTACTAGTCATTCAATAATTTGACTAGTCATTCAGATAATTTTAGTAGTCATTCAGATAATTTCACCAGTCATTCAATAATTTGACTAGTCATTCAGATAATTTTACTAGTCATTCAGATACTTTTACTGGTCATTCAGATAATTTTAGTGTCCTTCAGATAATTTGACTAGTCATTCAGATAATATTAGTAGTCATTCAGATAATTTGACTAGTCATTCAGATAATTTGACTAGTCATTCAGATAATTTTACCAGTCATTCAGATAATTGCACTAGTCATTCAGATAATTTGACTAGTCATTCAGATAATTTGACTAGTCATTCAGATAATTTTACTAGTCATTCAGATACTTTTACTGGTCATTCAGATAATTTTAGTGTCCTTCAGATAATTTGACTAGTCATTCAGATAATATTAGTAGTCATTCAGATAATTTGACTAGAAATTCAGATAATTTGACTAGTCATTCAGATAATTTGACTAGTCATTCAGATAATTTGACTAGTCATTCAGATATTTAGACTACTCATTCAGAAAATTTTACTAGTCATTCAGATAATTTTTGTGTCCTTATGATAATTTGACTAGTCATTCAAATAATTGTACTAGTCATTCAGATAATTTTACTAGTCATTCAGAAAATTTTACCAGTCATTCAGATACTTTTACCAGTCATTCAGATAATTTTACTAGTCACTCAGATAATTTTACTAGTCATTCAGATAATTTGACTAGTCATTCAGATACTTTTACTGGTCATTCAGATAATTTTAGTGTCCTTCTGATAATTTGACTAGTCATTCAAATAGTTGTACTAGTCATTCAGATAATTTGACTAGTCAGTCAGGTAATTTGACTAGTCATTTAGATAATTTTAGTAGTCATTCTGATAATTTGACTAGTCATTCAGATAATTTTTGTAGTCATTCAGATACTTTGAATAGTCATTCAGATAATTGTATTAGTCATTCAGATAATTTGACTAGTCATTCAGAAAATTGTACTAGTCATTCAGATCATTTTACCAGTCATTCAGATCATTTTATCTGTCATTCAGATAATTTTACCAGTCATTCAGATAATTTTACTAGTCACTCAGATAATTTTACTAGTCATTCAGATGATGTTAGTAGTCATTCAGATACGTTTAGTAGTCATTCAGATAATTTTACTAGTCACTCAGATAATTTTACTAGTCATTCATATAATTTTGGTAGTCATTCAGATATTTTGACTAGTCATTCAGATAATTTGACTAGTCATTCAGATAATTTGACTACTCATTCAGATAATTTTACTAGTCATTTAGATACTTTTACTGGTCATTCAGATAATTTTAGTGTCCTTCAGATAATTTGACTAGTCATTCAGATAATATTAGTAGTCATTCAGATAATTTGACTAGTCATTCAGATAATTTGACTAGTCATTCAGATAATTTGACTAGTCATTCAGATAATTTGACTAGTCATTCAGATATTTAGACTACTCATTCAGAAAATTTTACTAGTCATTCAGATAATTTTTGTGTCCTTATGATAATTTGACTAGTCATTCAAATAATTGTACTAGTCATTCAGATAATTTTACTAGTCATTCAGAAAATTTTACCAGTCATTCAGATACTTTTACCAGTCATTCAGATAATTTTACTAGTCACTCAGATAATTTTACTAGTCATTCAGATAATTTGACTAGTCATTCAGATACTTTTACTGGTCATTCAGATAATTTTAGTGTCCTTCTGATAATTTGACTAGTCATTCAAATAGTTGTACTAGTCATTCAGATAATTTGACTAGTCAGTCAGGTAATTTGACTAGTCATTTAGATAATTTTAGTAGTCATTCTGATAATTTGACTAGTCATTCAGATCAATTTACTAGTCATTCAGATAATTTTTGTAGTCATTCAGATACTTTGAATAGTCATTCAGATAATTGTATTAGTCATTCAGATAATTTGACTAGTCATTCAGAAAATTGTACTAGTCATTCAGATCATTTTACCAGTCATTCAGATCATTTTATCTGTCATTCAGATAATTTTACCAGTCATTCAGATAATTTTACTAGTCACTCAGATAATTTTACTAGTCATTCAGATGATGTTAGTAGTCATTCAGATACGTTTAGTAGTCATTCAGATAATTTTACTAGTCACTCAGATAATTTTACTAGTCATTCATATAATTTTGGTAGTCATTCAGATATTTTGACTAGTCATTCAGATAATTTGACTAGTCATTCAGATAATTTGACTACTCATTCAGATAATTTTACTAGTCATTTAGATACTTTTACTGGTCATTCAGATAATTTTTGTGTCCTTCAGATAATTTGACTAGTCATTCAAATAATTGTAGTAGTCATTCAGATAATTTGACTAGTCATTCAGATAATTTGACTAGTCATTCAGATACTTTTGCTGGTCATTCAGATAATTTTAGTGTCCTTCTGATAATTTGACTAGTCATTCAGATAATTTTACTAGTCATTCAGATAATTTGACTAGTCATTCAGATAATTTGACTAGTCATTCAGATCATTTTACTAGTCATTCAGATAATTTGACTAGTCATTCAGATAATTTGACTAGTCATTCAGATAATTTGACTAGTCATTCAGATAATTTGACTAGTCATTCTGATCATTTTACTAGTCATTCAGATAATTTGACTAGTCATTCAGATAATTTGACTAGTCATTCAGATAATTTGACTAGTCATTCAGATAATTTGACTAGTCATTCAGATAATTTGACTAGTCATTCAGATAATTTGACTAGTCATTCAGATTATTTGACTAGTCATTCAGATAATTTTACTAGTCATTCAGATCATTTTACCAGTCATTCAGATAATTTGACTAGTCAGTCAGATAATTTGACTAGTCATTCAGATCAATTTACTAGTCATTCAGATAATTTTTGTAGTCATTCAGATACTTTGAATAGTCATTCAGATAATTGTATTAGTCATTCAGATAATTTGACTAGTCATTCAGAAAATTGTACTAGTCATTCAGATCATTTTACCAGTCATTCAGATCATTTTATCTGTCATTCAGATAATTTTACCAGTCATTCAGATAATTTTACTAGTCACTCAGATAATTTTACTAGTCATTCAGATGATGTTAGTAGTCATTCAGATACGTTTAGTAGTCATTCAGATAATTTTACTAGTCACTCAGATAATTTTACTAGTCATTCATATAATTTTGGTAGTCATTCAGATATTTTGACTAGTCATTCAGATAATTTGACTAGTCATTCAGATAATTTGACTAGTCATTCAGATAATTTGACTAGTCATTCAGATAATTTGACTAGTCATTCAGATATTTAGACTACTCATTCAGATAATTTTACTAGTCATTCAGATAATTTTTGTGTCCTAATGATAATTTGACTAGTCATTCAAATAATTGTACTAGTCATTCAGATAATTTTACTAGTCATTCAGATAATTTTACCAGTCATTCAGATACTTTTACCAGTCATTCAGATAATTTTACTAGTCATTCAGATAATTTTACTGGTCATTCAGATAATTTTAGTGTCCTTCAGATAATTTGACTAGTCATTCAAATAATTGTAGTAGTCATTCAGATAATTTTACTAGTCATTCAGATAATTTGACTAGTCATTCAGATACTTTTACTGGTCATTCAGATAATTTTAGTGTCCTTCTGATAATTTGACTAGTCATTCAGATAATTTGACTAGTCATTCAGATCATTTGACTAGTCATTCAGATAATTTGACTAGTCATTCAGATAATTTGACTAGTCATTCAGATAATTTGACTAGTCATTCAGATAATTTGACTAGTCATTCTGATCATTTTACTAGTCATTCAGATAATTTGACTAGTCATTCAGATAATTTGACTAGTCATTCAGATAATTTGACTAGTCATTCAGATAATTTGACTAGTCATTCAGATAATTTGACTAGTCATTCAGATAATTTGACTAGTCATTCAGATTATTTGACTAGTCATTCAGATAATTTTACTAGTCATTCAGATCATTTTACCAGTCATTCAGATAATTTGACTAGTCAGTCAGATAATTTGACTAGTCATTCAGATAATTTGACTAGTCATTCAGATAATTTGACTAGTCATTCAGATCAATTTACTAGTCATTCAGATAATTTTTGTAGTCATTCAGATAATTTGACTAGTCATTCAGATACTTTTACTGGTCATTCAGATAATTTTAGTGTCCTTCAGATAATTTGACTAGTCATTCAGATAATATTAGTAGTCATTCAGATAATTTGACTAGTCATTCAGATAATTTGACTAGTCATTCAGATAATATTAGTAGTCATTCAGATAATTTGACTAGTCATTCAGATAATTTGACTAGTCATTCAGATATTTAGACTACTCATTCAGATAATTTTACTAGTCATTCAGATAATTTTTGTGTCCTAATGATAATTTGACTAGTCATTCAAATAATTGTACTAGTCATTCAGATAATTTTACTAGTCATTCAGATAATTTTACCAGTCATTCAGATACTTTTACCAGTCATTCAGATAATTTTACTAGTCACTCAGATAATTTTACTAGTCATTCAGATAATTTGACTAGTCATTCAGATACTTTTACTGGTCATTCAGATAATTTTAGTGTCCTTCTGATAATTTGACTAGTCATTGAAATAGTTGTACTAGTCATTCAGATAATTTGACTAGTCATTCAGATAATTTTAGTGTCCTTCTGATAATTTGACTAGTCATTGAAATAGTTGTACTAGTCATTCAGATAATTTGACTAGTCATTCAGATAATTTAACTAGTCATTCAGATCATTTTACTAGTCATTCAGATCATTTTACCAGTCATTCAGATAATTTGACTAGTCAGTCAGATAATTTGACTAGTCATTCAGATAATTTGACTAGTCATTCAGATAATTTAACTAGTCATTCAGATCATTTTACTAGTCATTCAGATCATTTTACCAGTCATTCAGATAATTTGACTAGTCAGTCAGATAATTTGACTAGTCATTCAGATAATTTTAGTAGTCATTCAGATAATTTAACTAGTCATTCAGATCATTTTACTAGTCATTCAGATCATTTTACCAGTCATTCAGATAATTTGACTAGTCAGTCAGATAATTTGACTAGTCATTTAGATAATTTTAGTAGTCATTCTGATAATTTGACTAGTCATTCAGATCAATTTACTAGTCATTCAGATAATTTTTGTAGTCATTCAGATACTTTGAATAGTCATTCAGATAATTGTATTAGTCATTCAGATAAGTTGACTAGTCATTCAGAAAATTGTACTAGTCATTCAGATCATTTTACCAGTCATTCAGATCATTTTATCTGTCATTCAGATAATTTTACCAGTCATTCAGATAATTTTACTAGTCACTCAGATAATTTTACTAGTCATTCAGATGATGTTAGTAGTCATTCAGATACGTTTAGTAGTCATTCAGATAATTTTACTAGTCACTCAGATAATTTTACTAGTCATTCATATAATTTTGGTAGTCATTCAGATATTTTGACTAGTCATTCAGATAATTTGACTAGTCATTCAGATAATTTGACTACTCATTCAGATAATTTTACTAGTCATTTAGATACTTTTACTGGTCATTCAGATAATTTTTGTGTCCTTCAGATAATTTGACTAGTCATTCAAATAATTGTAGTAGTCATTCAGATAATTTTACTAGTCATTCAGATAATTTGACTAGTCATTCAGATACTTTTACTGGTCATTCAGATAATTTTAGTGTCCTTCTGATAATTTGACTAGTCATTCAGATAATTTGACTAGTCATTCAGATAATTTGACTAGTCATTCAGATAATTTGACTAGTCATTCAGATCATTTGACTAGTCATTCAGATAATTTGACTAGTCATTCAGATAATTTGACTAGTCATTCAGATAATTTGACTAGTCATTCAGATAATTTGACTAGTCATTCTGATCATTTTACTAGTCATTCAGATAATTTGACTAGTCATTCAGATAATTTGACTAGTCATTCAGATAATTTGACTAGTCATTCAGATAATTTGACTAGTCATTCAGATAATTTGACTAGTCATTCAGATAATTTGACTAGTCATTCAGATTATTTGACTAGTCATTCAGATAATTTTACTAGTCATTCAGATCATTTTACCAGTCATTCAGATAATTTGACTAGTCAGTCAGATAATTTGACTAGTCATTCAGATAATTTGACTAGTCATTCAGATAATTTGACTAGTCATTCAGATCAATTTACTAGTCATTCAGATAATTTTTGTAGTCATTCAGATAATTTGACTAGTCATTCAGATAATTTTACTAGTCACTCAGATAATTTTACTGGTCATTCAGATAATTTTACTAGTCACTCAGATAAATTTACTAGTCATTCAGATACTTTTACTGGTCATTCAGATCATTTTAGTGTCCTTCAGATAATTTGACTAGTCATTCAAATAATTGTACTAGTCATTCAGATAATTGTACTAGTCATTCAGATAATTTTACTAGTCATTCAGATAATTTTACTAGTTATTCAATAATTTGACTAGTCATTCAGATAATTGTACTAGTCATTTCTATAATTTGACTAGTCATTCAGATAATTTTAGTAGTCATTCAGATAATTTTACCAGTCATTCAATAATTTGACTAGTCATTCAGATAATTTTACTAGTCATTCAGATACTTTTACTGGTCATTCAGATAATTTTAGTGTCCTTCAGATAATTTGACTAGTCATTCAGATAATTTTACCAGTCATTCAGATAATTGTACTAGTCATTCAGATAATTTTACCAGTCATTCAGATTCTTTTACTGGTCATTCAGATAATTTTAGTGTCCTTCAGATAATTTGACTAGTCATTCAGATAATTTGACTAGTCATTCAGATCATTTTACTAGTCATTCAGATAATTTGACTAGTCATTCAGATAATTTGACTAGTCATTCAGATAATTTGACTAGTCATTCAGATAATTTGACTAGTCATTCTGATCATTTTACTAGTCATTCAGATAATATGACTAGTCATTCAGATAATTTGACTAGTCATTCAGATAATTTGACTAGTCATTCAGATAATTTGACTAGTCATTCAGATAATTTGACTAGTCATTCAGATAATTTGACTAGTCATTCAGATTATTTGACTAGTCATTCAGATAATTTTACTAGTCATTCAGATAATTTGACTAGTCATTCAGATTATTTGACTAGTCATTCAGATTATTTGACTAGTCATTCAGATAATTTGACTAGTCAGTCAGATAATTTGACTAGTCATTCAGATAATTTGACTAGTCATTCAGATAATTTGACTAGTCATTCAGATCAATTTACTAGTCATTCAGATAATTTTTTTTGTCATTCAGATAATTTGACTAGTCATTCAGATAATTTTACTAGTCACTCAGATAATTTTACTAGTCATTCATATAATTTTGGTAGTCATTCAGATATTTTGACTAGTCATTCAGATAATTTGACTAGTCATTCAGATAATTTGACTACTCATTCAGATAATTTTACTAGTCATTTAGATACTTTTACTGGTCATTCAGATAATTTTTGTGTCCTTCAGATAATTTGACTAGTCATTCAAATAATTGTAGTAGTCATTCAGATAATTTTACTAGTCATTCAGATAATTTGACTAGTCATTCAGATACTTTTGCTGGTCATTCAGATAATTTTAGTGTCCTTCTGATAATTTGACTAGTCATTCAGATAATTTTACTAGTCATTCAGATAATTTGACTAGTCATTCAGATAATTTGACTAGTCATTCAGATCATTTTACTAGTCATTCAGATAATTTGACTAGTCATTCAGATAATTTGACTAGTCATTCAGATAATTTGACTAGTCATTCAGATAATTTGACTAGTCATTCTGATCATTTTACTAGTCATTCAGATAATTTGACTAGTCATTCAGATAATTTGACTAGTCATTCAGATAATTTGACTAGTCATTCAGATAATTTGACTAGTCATTCAGATAATTTGACTAGTCATTCAGATTATTTGACTAGTCATTCAGATAATTTTACTAGTCATTCAGATCATTTTACCAGTCATTCAGATAATTTGACTAGTCAGTCAGATAATTTGACTAGTCATTCAGATAATTTGACTAGTCATTCAGATAATTTGACTAGTCATTCAGATCAATTTAGTAGTCATTCAGATAATTTTTGTAGTCATTCAGATAATTTGACTAGTCATTCAGATAATTTGACTACTGATTCAGATAATTTTACTGGTCATTCAGATAATTTTAGTGTCCTTTAGATAATTTGACTAGTCATTCAGATAATTTTAGTAGTCATAAGGATAATTTGACTAGTCACTCAGATAATTTGACTAGTCATTCAGATAATTTGACTAGTCATTCAGATAATTTTACTAGTCACTCAGATAATTTGACTAGTCATTCAGATAATTTGACTAGTCATTCAGATACTTTTACTGGTCATTCAGATAATTTTAGTGTCCTTCTAATAATTTCACTAGTCATTCAAATAATTGTACTAGTCATTCAGATAATTGTACTAGTCATTCAGATAATTTTACTAGTCATTCAGATAATTTTACTAGTCATTCAATAATTTGACTAGTCATTCAGATAATTTTAGTAGTCATTCAGATAATTTCACCAGTCATTCAATAATTTGACTAGTCATTCAGATAATTTTACTAGTCATTCAGATACTTTTACTGGTCATTCAGATAATTTTAGTGTCCTTCAGATAATTTGACTAGTCATTCAGATAATTTTACCAGTCATTCAGATAATTGTACTAGTCATTCAGATAATTTGACTAGTCATTCAGATAATTTGACTAGTCATTCAGATAATTTTACTAGTCATTCAGATACTTTTACTGGTCATTCAGATAATTTTAGTGTCCTTCAGATAATTTGACTAGTCATTCAGATAATATTAGTAGTCATTCAGATAATTTGACTAGTCATTCAGATAATTTGACTAGTCATTCAGATAATTTGACTAGTCATTCAGATAATTTGACTAGTCATTCAGATATTTAGACTACTCATTCAGATAATTTTACTAGTCATTCAGATAATTTTTGTGTCCTAATGACAATTTGACTAGTCATTCAAATAATTGTACTAGTCATTCAGATAATTTTACTAGTCATTCAGATAATTTTACCAGTCATTCAGATACTTTTACCAGTCATTCAGATAATTTTACTAGTCATTCAGATAATTTTACTGGTCATTCAGATAATTTTAGTGTCCTTCAGATAATTTGACTAGTCATTCAAATAATTGTAGTAGTCATTCAGATAATTTTACTAGTCATTCAGATAATTTGACTAGTCATTCAGATACTTTTACTGGTCATTCAGATAATTTTAGTGTCCTTCTGATAATTTGACTAGTCATTCAGATAATTTGACTAGTCATTCAGATAATTTGACTACTCATTCAGATAATTTGACTAGTCATTCAGATCATTTGACTAGTCATTCAGATAATTTGACTAGTCATTCAGATAATTTGACTAGTCATTCAGATAATTTGACTAGTCATTCAGATAATTTGACTAGTCATTCTGATCATTTTACTAGTCATTCAGATAATTTGACTAGTCATTCAGATAATTTGACTAGTCATTCAGATAATTTGACTAGTCATTCAGATAATTTGACTAGTCATTCAGATAATTTGACTAGTCATTCAGATAATTTGACTAGTCATTCAGATTATTTGACTAGTCATTCAGATAATTTTACTAGTCATTCAGATCATTTTACCAGTCATTCAGATAATTTGACTAGTCAGTCAGATAATTTGACTAGTCATTCAGATAATTTGACTAGTCATTCAGATAATTTGACTAGTCATTCAGATCAATTTACTAGTCATTCAGATAATTTTTGTAGTCATTCAGATAATTTGACTAGTCATTCAGATACTTTTACTGGTCATTCAGATAATTTTAGTGTCCTTCAGATAATTTGACTAGTCATTCAGATAATATTAGTAGTCATTCAGATAATTTGACTAGTCATTCAGATAATTTGACTAGTCATTCAGATAATTTGACTAGTCATTCAGATAATATTAGTAGTCATTCAGATAATTTGACTAGTCATTCAGATAATTTGACTAGTCATTCAGATATTTAGACTACTCATTCAGATAATTTTACTAGTCATTCAGATAATTTTTGTGTCCTAATGATAATTTGACTAGTCATTCAAATAATTGTACTAGTCATTCAGATAATTTTACTAGTCATTCAGATAATTTTACCAGTCATTCAGATACTTTTACCAGTCATTCAGATAATTTTACTAGTCACTCAGATAATTTTACTAGTCATTCAGATAATTTGACTAGTCATTCAGATACTTTTACTGGTCATTCAGATAATTTTAGTGTCCTTCTGATAATTTGACTAGTCATTGAAATAGTTGTACTAGTCATTCAGATAATTTGACTAGTCATTCAGATAATTTAACTAGTCATTCAGATCATTTTACTAGTCATTCAGATCATTTTACCAGTCATTCAGATCAATTTACTAGTCATTCAGATAATTTTTGTAGTCATTCAGATACTTTGAATAGTCATTCAGATAATTGTATTAGTCATTCAGATAATTTGACTAGTCATTCAGAAAATTGTACTAGTCATTCAGATCATTTTACCAGTCATTCAGATCATTTTATCTGTCATTCAGATAATTTTACCAGTCATTCAGATAATTTTACTAGTCACTCAGATAATTTTACTAGTCATTCAGATGATGTTAGTAGTCATTCAGATATGTTTAGTAGTCATTCAGATAATTTTACTAGTCACTCAGATAATTTTACTAGTCATTCATATAATTTTGGTAGTCATTCAGATATTTTGACTAGTCATTCAGATAATTTGACTAGTCATTCAGATAATTTGACTACTCATTCAGATAATTTTACTAGTCATTTAGATACTTTTACTGGTCATTCAGATAATTTGACTAGTCATTCAGATAATTTGACTAGTCATTCAGATAATTTCACCAGTCATTCAATAATTTGACTAGTCATTCAGATAATTTTACTAGTCATTCAGATACTTTTACTGGTCATTCAGATAATTTTAGTGTCCTTCAGATAATTTGACTAGTCTTTCAGATAATTTTACCAGTCATTCAGATAATTGTACTAGTCATTCAGATAATTTGACTGGTCATTCAGATAATATTAGTAGTCATTCAGATAATTTGACTAGTCATTCAGATAATTTGACTAGTCATTCAGATAATTTGACTAGTCATTCAGATAATTTGACTAGTCATTCAGATATTTAGACTACTCATTCAGATAATTTTACTAGTCATTCAGATAATTTTTGTGTCCTTATGATAATTTGACTAGTCATTCAAATAATTGTACTAGTCATTCAGATAATTTTACTAGTCATTCAGATAATTTTACCAGTCATTCAGATAATTTTACCAGTCATTCAGATAATTTTACTAGTCACTCAGATAATTTTACTAGTCATTCAGATAATTTGACTAGTCATTCAGATACTTTTACTGGTCATTCAGATAATTTTAGTGTCCTTCTGATAATTTGACTAGTCATTCAAATAGTTGTACTAGTCATTCAGATAATTTGACTAGTCATTCAGATAATTTAACTAGTCATTCAGATAATTTTACTAGTCATTCAGATAATTTTACCAGTCATTCAGATACTTTTACCAGTCATTCAGATAATTTTACTAGTCACTCAGATAATTTTACTAGTCATTCAGATAATTTGACTAGTCATTCAGATACTTTTACTGGTCATTCAGATAATTTGACTAGTCATTCAGATAATTTGACTAGTCAGTCAGATAATTTGACTAGTCATTCAGATAATTTTAGTAGTCATTCTGATAATTTGACTAGTCATTCAGATCAATTTACTAGTCATTCAGATAATTTTTGTAGTCATTCAGATACTTTGAATAGTCATTCAGATCATTGTATTAGTCATTCAGATAATTTGACTAGTCATTCAGAAAATTGTACTAGTCATTCAGATCATTTTACCAGTCATTCAGATCATTTTATCTGTCATTCAGATAATTTTACCAGTCATTCAGATAATTTTACTAGTCACTCAGATAATTTTACTAGTCATTCAGATGATGTTAGTAGTCATTCAGATATGTTTAGTAGTCATTCAGATAATTTTACTAGTCACTCAGATAATTTTACTAGTCATTCATATAATTTTGGTAGTCATTCAGATATTTTGACTAGTCATTCAGATAATTTGACTAGTCATTCAGATAATTTGACTACTCATTCAGATAATTTGACTAGTCATTTAGATACTTTTACTGGTCATTCAGATAATTTTTGTGTCCTTCAGATAATTTGACTAGTCATTCAAATAATTGTAGTAGTCATTCAGATAATTTTACTAGTCATTCAGATAATTTGACTAGTCATTCAGATACTTTTACTGGTCATTCAGATAATTTTAGTGTCCTTCTGATAATTTGACTAGTCATTCAGATAATTTTACTAGTCATTCAGATAATTTGACTAGTCATTCAGATAATTTGACTAGTCATTCAGATCATTTTACTAGTCATTCAGATAATTTGACTAGTCATTCAGATAATTTGACTAGTCATTCAGATAATTTGACTAGTCATTCAGATAATTTGACTAGTCATTCTGATCATTTTACTAGTCATTCAGATAATTTGACTAGTCATTCAGATAATTTGACTAGTCATTCAGATAATTTGACTAGTCATTCAGATAATTTGACTAGTCATTCAGATAATTTGACTAGTCATTCAGATAATTTGACTAGTCATTCAGATTATTTGACTAGTCATTCAGATAATTTTACTAGTCATTCAGATCATTTTACCAGTCATTCAGATAATTTGACTAGTCAGTCAGATAATTTGACTAGTCATTCAGATAATTTGACTAGTCATTCAGATAATTTGACTAGTCATTCAGATCAATTTACTAGTCATTCAGATAATTTTTGTAGTCATTCAGATAATTTGACTAGTCATTCAGATAATTTTACTGGTCATTCAGATAATTTTACTAGTCACTCAGATAATTTTACTAGTCATTCAGATACTTTTACTGGTCATTCAGATAATTTTAGTGTCCTTCAGATAATTTGACTAGTCATTCAAATAATTGTACTAGTCATTCAGATAATTGTACTAGTCATTCAGATAATTTTACTAGTCATTCAGATAATTTTACTAGTCATTCAATAATTTGACTAGTCATTCAGATAATTGTACTAGTCATTTCTATAATTTGACTAGTCATTCAGATAATTTTAGTAGTCATTCAGATAATTTTACCAGTCATTCAATAATTTGACTAGTCATTCAGATAATTTTACTAGTCATTCAGATACTTTTACTGGTCATTCAGATAATTTTAGTGTCCTTCAGATAATTTGACTAGTCATTCAGATAATTTTACCAGTCATTCAGATAATTGTACTAGTCATTCAGATAATTTTACCAGTCATTCAGATACTTTTACTGGTCATTCAGATAATTTTAGTGTCCTTCAGATAATTTGACTAGTCATTCAGATAATTTGACTAGTCATTCAGATAATGTTAGTAGTCATTCAGATCATTTGACTAGTCATTCAGATAATTTTACCAGTCATTCAGATAGTTTTACCAGTCATTCAGATAATTTTACCAGTCATTCAATAATTTGACTAGTCATTCAGATAATTTTACTAGTCATTCAGATACTTTTACTGGTCATTCAGATAATTTTAGTGTCCTTCAGATAATTTGACTAGTCATTCAGATAATTTTACCAGTCATTCAGATAATTGTACTAGTCATTCAGATAATTTTACCAGTCATTCAGTTACTTTTACTGGTCATTCAGATAATTTTAGTGTCCTTCAGATAATTTGACTAGTCATTCAGATAATTTGACTAGTCATTCAGATAATGTTAGTAGTCATTCAGATCATTTGACTAGTCATTCAGATAATTTTACCAGTCATTCAGATAGTTTTACCAGTCATTCAGATAATTTACCAGTCATTCAGATAATTTTACCAGTCATTCAGATAATTTTACTAGTCACTCAGATAATTTGACTAGTCATTCAGATAATTTTACTAGTCATTCAGATACTTTTACTGGTCATTCAGATAAGTTTAGTAGTCATTCAGATAATTTTAGTAGTCATTCAGATATTTTGACTAGTCATTCAGATAATTTGACTAGTCATTCAGATAGTTTTACCAGTCATTCAGATAATTTTACTAGTCATTCAGATAATTTTAGTAGTCATTCAGATATTTTGACTAGTCATTCAGATAATTTGACTAGTCATTCAGATAGTTTTACCAGTCATTCAGATAATTTTACCAGTCATTCAGATAATTTTACCAGTCATTCAGATAATTTTACCAGTCACTCAGATAATTTTATTGTCATTCAGATACTTTTACTAGTCATTCAGATAATTTGACTAGTCATTCAGATACTTTTACTGGTCATTCAGATAATTTTAGTGTCCTTCAGATAATTTGACTAGTCATTCAAATAATTGTAATAGTCATTCTGATAATTTTACCAGTCATTCAGATAGTTTTACCAGTCATTCAGATAATTTTACTAGTCACTCAGATAATTTGACTAGTCATTCAGATATTTTGACTACTCATTCAGTTAATTTTACTAGTCATTCAATAATTTGACTAGTCATTTAGATAATTTGACTAGTCATTCAGATAATTTGACTAGTCATTCAGATAATTTTAGTAGTCATTCAGATAATTTTAGTAGTCATTCAGATAATTTGACTAGTCATTCAGATAATTTGACTAGTCATTCAGATAATTTTAGTAGTCATTCAGATAATTTTAGTAGTCATTCAGATCATTTTACCTATCATTCAGATAGTTTTACCAGTCATTCAGATAATTTTACCAGTCACTCAGATAGTTTTACCAGTCATTCAGATAATTTTACTAGTCATTCAGATAATTTTAGTAGTCATTCAGATATTTTGACTAGTCATTCAGATAGTTTGACTAGTCATTCAGATAGTTTTACCAGTCATTCAGATAATTTTAGCAGTCATTCAGATAATTTTACCAGTCATTCAGATAATTTTACCAGTCACTCAGATAATTTTATTGTCATTCAGATACTTTTACTAGTCATTCAGATAATTTGACTAGTCATTCAGATACTTTTACTGGTCATTCAGATAATTTTAGTGTCCTTCAGATAATTTGACTAGTCATTCAAATAATTGTACTAGTCATTCAGATAATTTTACCAGTCATTCAGATAGTTTTACCAGTCATTCAGATAATTTACCAGTCATTCAGATAATTTTACTAGTCACTCAGATAATTTGACTAGTCATTCAGATATTTTGACTACTCATTCAGTTAATTTTACTAGTCATTCAATAATTTGACTAGTCATTTAGATAATTTGACTAGTCATTCAGATAATTTGACTAGTCATTCAGATAATTTTAGTTGTCATTCAGATAATTTTAGTAGTCATTCAGATAATTTGACTAGTCATTCAGATAATTTGACTAGTCATTCAGATAATTTTAGTAGTCATTCAGATAATTTTAGTAGTCATTCAGATCATTTTACCTATCATTCAGATAATTTTACCAGTCATTCAGATAATTTTACCAGTCACTCAGATAATTTTAGTAGTCATTCAGATAATGTTAGTAGTCATTCAGAGAAGTTTAGTAGTCATTCAGATAATTTGACTAGTCATTCAAATAATTTGACTAGTCATTCAGATAATTTGACTAGTCATTCAGATAATTTTACTAGTCATTCAGATCATTTTACTGGTCATTCTTAGATTTCTCTGTTAGTGTATCAGAAGTAGCTAGTTTCAGTGTAACTGTAGAGCATCACATTTCTCCCAACTGAGACAGTAGTCTGTAAGTCTAGTTATGAGTCTACAATACACACAGTCACCTGGCCCCGGGCAAGACCGTGTTCATTAACTAACATCTCGGTCTCGCTCTTTAGAAGTCATTTGGAAAAACGTTTGGGGAAAATGGCAACTGCAGCCCGAAAAACACTTCTCCATCTTGAAAAAAAAATAGAAGAAGAGGAGGGGAGGGGAGGGGAAGGAGGGAGGAACAGGAGAGGAAAGGAGGGAGGAACAGGAGAGGAAAGGAGGGAGGAACAGGAGAGGAGGGGAAGGAGGGAGGGAGGAACAGGAGAGGAGAGGAGGGGAAGGAGGGAGGGAGGAACAGGAGAGGAGGGGAAGGAGGGAGGAACAGGAGAGGAGGGGAAGGAGGGAGGGAGGAACAGGAGAGGAGGGGAAGGAGGGAGGAACAGGAGAGGAGGGGAAGGAGGGAGGGAGGAACAGGAGAGGAGAGGAGGGGAAGGAGGGAGGGAGGAACAGGAGAGGAGGGGAAGGAGGGAGGAACAGGAGAGGAGAGGAGGGGAAGGAGGGAGGAACAGGAGAGGAGGGGAAGGAGGGAGGAACAGGAGAGGAGGGGAAGGAGGGAGGAACAGGAGAGGAGGGGAAGGAGGGAGGAACAGGAGAGGAAAGGAGGGAGGAACAGGAGAGGAAAGGAGGGAGGAACAGGAGAGGAGAGGAGGGGAAGGAGGGAGGAACAGGAGAGGAGGGGAAGGGAAGGAGGGAGGGAGGAACAGGAGAGGAGAGGAGGGGAAGGAGGGAGGAACAGGAGAGGAAAGGAGGGAGGAACAGGAGAGGAGAGGAGGGGAAGGAGGGAGGGAGGAACAGGAGAGGAGAGGAGGGGAAGGAGGGAGGAACAGGAGAGGAGGGGAAGGAGGGAGGAACAGGAGAGGAGGTGAAGGAGGGAGGAACAGGAGAGGAAGTGAAGGAGGGAGGAACAGGAGAGATGCAGCAGGGCTGGCTGGATGAGGAGGGGGGCCTGTTTTTCCTCTCCTATCCTAGCCAGGATGGATAGATAGTAACAGCCTGCCAGTTGGTTTTCATTAGATGCTCTGCACTTCAGACCCACACAATACTTCTCCTTCTCCCCCCTCTATCCCTGCCTCCATCCGTCCCTCTACCTCCCTCTGAAGGGAAAGGTACTATATTGCCAGAGGGGGAGGGTTTTCGCTCTTCCTCCAATGTATTTTTTTAATATCCTCTTTAGACTTCAAGTCTCCCCTCATGCCTTTTTTCTTTTAAGTAGATCCTGTCGTCTACCCCGTGGGGCGAGGCTGGAATTCTATTGCAATATAAGATCTGTACCTTTGCATTCTCTGTAATGCATGCCTTCTCTCTAGTGTGTTCAAATGGATCCCCTCATACCAGGGCAGGGAGGGAAGGAGGGGAGGAGGGAGAGGAGGGAGCGGAGAGAAGCAGGGGAGTACGGAAAGGAGGGAGAAGAGGAGAGAAGGGGGTGGAGGGAGAGGAGAAGGGGGAGGAGGGAGAGGAGGGGAGGAGGGAGAGGAGGAGAGGAGGAGAGAAGATGGAGGGGAGGAGGGAGAAGAGGAGAGAAGGTGGTGGAGGGAGAGGAGAAGGGGAGGAGGGAGAGGAGGGGAGGGGAGGGAAGGAGGGAAGGAGGGAGAGGAGGAGAGAAGGGGGGAGGGGGAGAAGAAGGGGAGGAGGGAGAGGAGGGGAGGGGGGAGGGAAGGAGGGAGAGGAGGAGAGAAGGGGGGAGGGGGAGAAGAAGGGGGAGGAGGGGAGGAGGGAGAGGAGGAGAGGAGGGAGAGGAGGAGAGGAGGGAGAGGAGGAGAGGAGGGAGAGGAGGAGAGGAGGGGAGGAGGGAGTTTAAGTCAGGGCTATAGGAACAGGGTGGGACTGTTCTTTGTTTGTTGCCCTCTCCTCTCTGCAGTAAACTAAACACCAATACAATAAGGGCCAGATGTGTACTTCTGGTTCAGACTTCAGTTGTCCAGAACCTGGGTGGAACTATGTTAGAACCCTGATAGAACCCTGATGGAATCATGGGGTGGAACCCTGAAAGATCCTTGATAGAACCCTGGGGTGGAACCCTGATAGAACCCTGACAGTATCTTGATAAAACCCTGGGGTGTAGCCCTGATATAACCCTGATAGAACCCTATGGTGTAGCCCTGATATAACCCTGATAGAACCCTGATAGAACCCTGATAGAACCCTGGGATGGAACCTTGGACGTACTGTATGTCATGAAGAGGTGGATGACCTCTCTCTCAGAGCACTTATTTGTTATCTCTCCAACATGCTGGACTGTGTGTGTATGTGTGTGTGTGTGCGTGTTTGCGTGTGCGTCTCTGTGCTTCTCAATCTGTGTTGCGTGGGTGTCAGCATAGCACACACCGATAAACACTACCAGAACATCTCTCCTAGTAGGAGCCGTTTCCTCTCTAGGCCGAGTCACGTAACACAGCCATACCTAAGGGAACAGATCTTCAAAGAGACTGAACTACAGGCAGGAACCCTGGTCTGTTATGATGCTGAGAGGATAGGATAACGTCTGTCTCTCTGTCTGTCTGTCTGTCTGTCTGTCTGTCTGTCTGTCTCTCTGTCTCTCTGTCTGTCTGTCTGTCTGTCTGTCTGTCTGTCTGTCTGTCTGTCTGTCTGTCTGTCTGTCTGTCTGTCTGTATGTATGTATGTATACCTGTCTGTCTGTCTGTCTGTCTGTCTGTCTGTCTGTCTGTCTGTCTGTATGTATGTATGTATACCTATCTGTCTGTCTGTCTGTCTGTCTGTCTGTCTGTCTGTATGTATGTATACCTATCTGTCTGTCTGTCTGTCTGTCTGTCTGTCTGTCTGTCTGTCTGTCTGTCTGTCTGTCTGTCTGTCTGTCTGTCTGTATGTATGTATACCTATCTGTCTGTCTGTCTGTCTGTCTGTCTGTCTGTCTGTCTGTCTGTCTGTCTGTCTGTCTGTCTGTCTGTCTGTCTGTCTGTCTGTCTGTCTGTATGTATACCTATCTGTCTGTCTGTCTGTCTGTCTGTCTGTCTGTCTGTCTGTCTGTCTGTCTGTCTGTCTGTCTGTCTGTCTGTCTGTCTGTCTGTCTGTCTGTCTGTCTGTCTGTCTGTCTGTCTGTCTGTCTGTCTGTCTGTCTGTCTGCCTGCCTGTCTGTCTGTCTGTCTGTCTGTCTGTCTGTCTGTCTGCCTGCCTGTCTGTCTGTCTGTCTGTCTGTCTGTCTGTCTGTCTGTCTGTCTGTCTGTCTGTATGTCTGTCTGTCTGTTAACTCTGTTTGTATTAATCACTGGCCTCTGCCTTCTGGCTTTAGTGCTGACAAACTGACACTGCTAATTATTTAAATCACAAAACCTTCGTGAGAGTTGGACTTAGAAGGTCTCTCTCTGCTTTGATTCATTCTGCTTTGGTTATGCTGCTAGAATGCTGCTTTTAGCAGGGGGGAAACATCCTCAAATTCAAACCATACTCCATAGTCCAGATTGTACCACACCATAACAATAACACGTTTTGGTACTCCATACTCCAGACTAAACCACACCAAAACACTGGCAGGTTTTGGTACTCTGTACTCCAGATTGTACCACACAAAAACACTAGAACGCTTTGGTACTCCATACTCTAGATTGTAGCACACCAAAACATTGGCAGGTTTTGGCACTCCATACTCCAGATTGTGCCACACCAAAACACTGGCACGTTTTGGCATTCCACAGTGCAAATTGTAAAACACCAAAATGGCAGGTTTTGGTACTACGTACTCCAGATTGTAGCACACGAAAACACTGGCAAGTTTTGGTACTCCTTACTCCAGATTATAGCACGCCACTGGCATGTATTGGTACTCCATTCTCCAAAAGTAACCACACTAAAACACTGGCAGGTTTTGATACTCAATTCTACAGATTCTAGCACACCAAAACACTGGCAGGTTTGGGTTCTCGATACTCCGAAACGTACCACACTAAAACATAGATAGATTAGATTAGATTAGATTAGATAGATAGATAGATAGATAGATAGATAGATAGATAGATAGATAGATAGATAGATAGATAGATAGATAGATAGATAGATAGATAGATAGATAGATAGATAGATAGATAGATAGATAGATAGATAGATAGATAGATAGATAGATAGATAGATAGATAGATAGATAGATAGATAGATAGATAGATAGATAGATAGATAGATAGATAGATAGATAGATAGATAGATAGATAGATAGATAGATAGATAGATAGATAGATAGATAGATAGATAGATAGATAGATAGATAGATAGATAGATAGATAGATAGATAGATAGATAGATAGATAGATAGATAGATAGATAGATAGATAGATAGATAGATAGAGCTAAAGACCAACAGATGTGTATCAGGATGCCGCAGCAGACAACATACACTGCTTATACTAATGACATTCCTTTAAACCAGACCTATTTAAAATCATTTTTTGGGAGGTTTACACAAGGTAAATCCATGAGTGACATTTCTGTATAAACTTATAAACAGAGTTCAAGTTACTTTCAATCTCAGGGTAGAAAATGTTTGTTTATATTATCACTGGTCAGCGTAACCAATCAGAACGGAGAGCTCAGAGCTGTGACAAATCAGCCTGCTCCATGATCCTTTCTGGAATCCTGGAGAGGGGTTGGAACAAAGGAACCCACCTCCCTCCCTCCCTCCCTCCCTCCCTCCATCCTCTCTCCCTCCTCCCCACACCCTTCAGGCTTTGATATGTTAGACCCACGCATAGAGGTCTCCCCCGTCTCTCTCCTCCCCCCTCCTCATCTCCAGATAAATAATCCCATGGATGATGATGATGGTTTTACTACCATAGTATCCAGATGAGATTGTTTCCTCCGTGTCTTCTTCCTAGACCTTCCACTGTAGCCAACAGGACTGTCACTACAATCAGATGGAGACGGAGGACTTTCTGACATGTTCAATCCACAACATCATTCCAGAAACTATGTTGGCTAACTTGCTAACAGATAGCCTCTAGCTAAACCAACCCCTGCCTCACAAATCATGCATCAAACAAACTTTCACTTTCAACTTTAGTCTTTATTTGCACGTGTGGATCACAAGTGCAGAACCTTTTCAAGCAGAGGTTTGTTGTCTGTCAACTGAGACAGACAGACAGTCACACCCCAGACAGACATACAATTCTGGGCTCTGTCCGTCTCACTGAGCTAATGACGTGCCTTCATCTGAGGAACTGGCAGCCAGGCAAAGGAGGGATTGGGTTCATGGAATGAAAATCCTCAAGGCAATTATGGGATGGAATAATTTAGAGAGAGACAGAAAGACAGACAGACAGATAGATGGGGGGACGGATGGATGGACCGCCAGACAGACAGACAGACAGACAGAGAGAGAGAGAGAGCGAGAGACTGACAGACTGACAGACAGACAGACAGACAGACAGACAGACAGACAGACAGACAGACAGACAGACATACAGACAGACAGACAGACAGACAGACAGACAGACAATATACATACAGACAAACAGAGAGACAGACAGGTAGTTATACAGGCAGACTGATATACAGACAGACAGACAGGGGCTTGACACAGTGACACAATGACTAGCAGCCCAGAGATGACAGTCAGGCCGTCCACATGATAGGCCGTGACCAGCTAGGATTACACAGCACTGAAATATGTCAGCACACTCTCTCTGTCTCTCTCTCCTTCCTGGCTTCATAAGATCCTTTCACAGGCAGGTTTTTTTTGGGGGGGATGAGTTCACACAATCAGAGAGGTTGGCACAGGAACAATATGCTGAATCAACTGTACCAGGTTACATCCATCCATTATAGTTATCTTTCTCCTCATGGTACCTCCTCTTCTCTCCTCCATTAACTCACATTAGGTTACCAGGTGGACAGAGGTGTGTGTCAATCATAAAACAAAGTACCCAGTCAGTACCAGGATGAGGTAATGCCTGCTGTACTGGGGCGTGGAGCTGTTTTTGGAAGGAGGTTGATCTTTGTCATGGGGGGAGGTGGGGTGGAGGAGGGTAGTATGGGGGTAGGAAGAGGGTAAGAGGATGGGCTGGATAGGCAGGTCTGGTTTCAGACCAGATGCTGGCGGGTGTGGGGCATCACCCGGGGAGCCCCTCCTGGCAGGGGCAAGACACAGCTAAACCTAACCCCACTAACAGGTCACCCTAACCCCACTAACAGGTCACCCTAACCCCACTAACAGGTCACCCTAACCCCACTAACAGGTCACCCTAACCCCACTAACAGGTCGCCCTAACCCCACTAACAGGTCACCCTAACCCCACTAACAGGTCACCTTAACCCCAGTAACAGGTCACAGGTCACCCTAACCCCACTAACAGGTCACCCTAACCCCACTAACAGGTCACCCTAACCCCACTAACAGGTCCCCCTAACCCCACTAACAGGTCACCTTAACCCCACTAACAGGTCACAGGTCACCCTAACCCCACTAACAGGTCACCCTAACCCCATTAACAGGTCACCTTAACCCCACTAACAGGTCACAGGTCACCCTAACCCCACTAACAGGTCACCCTAACCCCACTAACAGGTCACCCTAACCCCACTAAAAGGTCACCCTAACCCCACTAACAGGTCACCCTAACCCCACTAAGAGGTCATCCTAACCCCACTAACAGGTCACCCTAACCCCACTAATAGGTCACCCTAACCCCACTAACAGGTCACCCTAACCCCACTAACAGGTCACCCTAACCCCACTAACAGGTCACCCTAACCCCACTAACAGGTCACAGGTCACCCTAACCCCACTAACAGGTCACCCTAACCCCACTAACAGGTCACCCTAACCCCACTAACAGGTCACCCTAACCCCACTAACAGGTCACAGGTCACCCTAACCCCACTAACAGGTCACCCTAACCCCACTAACAGGTCACCCTAACCCCACTAACAGGTCACCCTAACCCCACTAGCAGGTCACCCTAACCCCACTAACAGGTCACCCTAACCCCACTAACAGGTCACCCTAACCCCACTAACAGGTCACCCTAACCCCACTAGCAGGTCACCCTAACCCCACTAACAGGTCACCCTAACCCCACTAACAGGTCACCCTAACCCCACTAACAGGTCACCCTAACCCCACTAACAGGTCACCCTAACCCCACTAACAGGTCACCCTAACCCCACTAACAGGTCACCCTAACCCCACTAACAGGTCACCCTAACCCCACTAACAGGTCATCCTAATGGAGGTAAGACTAGTCCGGGCCAGGCCGCTGGGCCGCTGTTACTGCTGTGATTCATCCATTAGTCAATTCTCTCTCCTTTCATCTCTGGCCCATGTCACCTCTCATTTATCTAATTGGTGTTAGATGTTGAAGAGGCACTGACCCCCATTTATACTAATAATAATTACAGCCGATACCCCTACACTGGCCCCCTCATGCCAACCGCAGACTGCTCGTCTCCATATAAACCCTCAAAAACACACACATTGCATGCACACACCCACATAAATGCACATTCACAAGCACACTTGTGCATGGACACACACACATGCACATGTATATGCATGCGCGCACACAAGCGCACACACACCCCTTCTCCTTGTATGCACCTCTTTGGGGTGAACTGTATTTAACCTCTGATAGTGATGAGCAGGGGGAGTATCGTCAGAGATCATCAAGGACAACAACCACCCGAGTCACGGCCTGTTCACCCCGCTATCATCCAGAAGGCGAGGTCAGTACAGGTGCATCAAAGCTGGGACCGAGAGACCGAAAAACTGCTTCTATCTCAAGGCCATCAGACTGTTAAATAGCCATTACGTAACCCTGCACCTTAGAGGCTGCTGCCCCATATACATAGACTTGGAATCACTGGCCACTTTAATAATGGAACACTAGTCACTCTAATAATGTTTACATACTGCTTTACTCATCATATCTATATACTGTATTCTATTCTACAGTTTTTTGTCTATGCCACTCAGACATTGCTCACTCTAATAAATATAATATTTATATATTCCTTAATTCCATTATTTTACTCTAGGTTGTGTGTATTGTGTGTATTGTTGTGAATTGTTAGATATACTGCACTGTTGGAGCTAGGAACACAAGCATTTCGCTAAACACGCAATAACATCTGCTAAACACGTGTATGTGACCAATAACATTTGATTTGAGAGGATGGTCCGGATCAGGCCTGCCTGGCAAGCTATCTATTTATCTCTCTCTCTCTCTTTTGCTCTCTCTCTCTCTACTTACGGACTGACTGAAGGCTGGGGGTAAAGACTCAGGCTCTGTGGCTCTGGTGAGAATACTGTTATGTCATGTCTGTTCACTGTTACGTTTGCTGCTCCCACACCTTTTAATGATACACACATAACGTTTCAACCAGAATCAGGTGACTAACAAAGAGAGAGCGAAACAGAGAGAGAGGAACCAAAAGGGAGAGGGGAACCAAAAGAGAGAGAGAGGAACAGAAAGATAGGAACAGAGAGAGAGGAACAGAGAGAGAGAGAGAGGAACACAAAGAGAGGCACAAAGAGAGAGGAACCAAAAGAGAGAGAGAGGAACAGAAAGAGAGGAACAGAAACAGAGGAACAGAGAGGAACGGAAAGAGAAAAAGAGGAACGGAAAGAGAGGGAGAGGAACATAAAGAGAGAGAGAGGAACAGAAAGAGAGGAACAGAAAGAGAGGTACAGAGAGAGGAACCAAAAAAGAGAGAGAGGAACGGAAAGAGAGAGGGAGGAACAGAAAGAGAGGGAAAGGAACAGAGCGAGAGTAACAGAGAGAGAGGAACATAAAGAGAAAGAGAGTAACCGAAAGAGAGAGAGAGGAACAGAAAGAGAGAAACAGAGAGAGAGGAACGGAAAGAGAGAAACAGAGAGAGAGGAACGGAAAGAGAGAAACAGAGAGAGAGGAACGGAAAGAGAGAAAGAGGCATCGAAAGAAAGAGAGAGAAAGGAACCGAAGGAGAGCGAGGGGAACCGAACAAGAGAGAGAGGAACAGAAAGAGAGAGAGAGGAATGGAAAGAGAGAGAGTGGTACCGAAAGAGAGAGAGAGAGGAACCGAAAGAGAGAGAGAGGAACCGAACAAGAGAGAGAGAGGAACTGAAAGAGAGAGAGAGGAACCGAACAAGAGAGAGAGAGGAACCGAAAGAGAGAGAGAGGAACCAAAAGAGATAGAGAGGAACAGAAAGAGAGAGAGAGGAACCAAAAGAGAGAAAGAGGAACCGAAGGAGAGAGATAGGAAAGAGAAAGAGAAATAGACCAGAAAGAGAGAAACAGAGAGAGAGGACCAGAAAGAGAGAAACAGAGAGAGGAACAGAGAGAGAGTAAACCGAAAGAGAGAGAGGAACAGAAAGAGAGGAACAGAAAGAGAGGAAGAGAGAGGGACAGAAAGAGAGCGAGAGGACAGAGAGAGAGAGAGAGGACAGAGAGAGAGAGAGAGAGGAATGGAAACAGAGGAACGGAGAGAGAGAGGAACAGAGAGAGATTAACAGAAAGAGAGGAACAGAGAGAGAGGAACAGAGAAAGAGGAACGGAAAGAGAGAGAGGCTCCGAAAGAGAGAGAGAGAGGGGCTGAAAAAGAGAGAGAGGGACAAAAAGAGAGAGGGACAGAAAGAGATAGAGAGGAACAGTCGGGAGATTAACAGAAAGAGAGGAACAGAAAACGAGGTACAGAGAGAGTGGGACCAAAATGGACAGAAAGGAACAGAAAGAAAGGAACAGAGAGAGAGGAACGGAAAGAGAGAGAGAGGAACCAAAAGAGAGAGAGAGGGTCCGAAAGAGAGGGAGAGGGTCCGAAAGAGAGAGAGGTACCAAAAGAGAGAGAGAGGAACCGAAAGAGAGAGAGAGGATCCGAAAGAGAGGGAGAGGATCCAAGAGAGAGAGAGGGACCAAAAGAGAGAGAGAGAGGAACCGAAAGAGAGGAACAGAGAGAGAGGTACAGAGAGAGTGGCACAGAGAGAGAGGTCCGAACGTTAGGAACAGAGAGAGAGGAACAGAATGAGAGAGAGAGGACCCAAAAGAGAGAGAGAGAGGAACAGAAAGAGAGGAACAGAAAGAGAGGTACAGAGACAGAGTAATGGAAAGAGAGAGAGAGAGGAACCGAAAAAGAGAGAGAGGAACAGAAAGAGAGGAACAGAAAGAGAAGAACAGAGAGGAACCAAAAGAGAGAGAGAGGGACAGAAAGAGAGAGAGAGGAACGGAAACAGAGGAACGGAGAGAGAGGAACAGAAAGGGAGAAACAGAGAGAGGAACAGAGAGAGAGAACCAGAAAGAGAGAAACAGATAGAGGAACAGAGAGAGAGGACCGAAAGAGAGGAACAGAGAGCGAGAACAGAAAGAGAGGAACAGAGAGAGAGGGACAGAAAAAGAGAGAGAGGCACAGAAAGAGAGAGAGGAAACGAAAGAGAGGAACAGAAAGAGAGGAACAGAAAGAGAGGGAACAGAAGGAGAGGAACAGAAGGAGAGGACCAGAAGGAGAGGAACAGAGAGAGAGGAACAGAAAGAGAGGAACAGAGAGCGAGGAACAGAGAGAGAGGACAAGAGAGAGAGGACCAGAAAGAGAGGAACAGAGAGAGAGGAACAGAAAGAGAGAGAGGCACAGAGAGAGAGGAACAGAAGGAGAGGAACAGAAGGAGAGGTACAGGAAGGAGAGGAACAGAAGGAGAGGAACAGAGAGAGAGGAACAGAAAGAGAGGAACAGAGAGCGAGGAACAGAGAGAGAGGAACAGAAAGAGATAGAGAGGAACAGAGAGAGATAGAGAGGAACAGTCGGGAGATTAACAGAAAGAGAGGAACAGAAAACGAGGAACAGAGAGAGAGGGACCAAAATGGACAGAAAGGAACAGAAAGAAAGGAACAGAGAGAGAGGAACGGAAAGAGAGAGAGAGG
>NW_028156271.1:0-51230 GCF_964263955.1 Coregonus lavaretus
GAGGTGAGCCGACCAATGTGAGCTCTGTCTCCTCTGAGTTAAACCCCCAGGCAGAGGAGACAGAACACCTGCAAGAGAGAGAAAGAAAAAGAGAGACAAAAAATGATTTGTTTAAAGTAAGTAAATAAACAACAACAACAACGAAAACATACAAATATGCCTCCCTTCTCACGTCTGCTCTTCTCTCCTCACCCATCTCCTAGATTTCTGCAGTAGTGTAGTACCAGAAGACAGTACCTCTCCTCTGGTCCTCTGTTCCTCTGGTCCTCTGTTCCTCTGGTCCTCTGGTCCTCTGGTCCTCTGTTCCTCTGGTCCTCTGGTCCTCTGATCCTCTGGTCCTCTGGTCCTCTGTTCCTCTGGTCCTCTGTTCCTCTGGTCCTCTGGTCCTCTGGTCCTCTGGTCCTCTGTTCCTCTGGTCCTCTGTTCCTCTGTTCCTCTGGTCCTCTGGTCCTCTGGTCCTCTGTTCCTCTGGTCCTCTGGTCCTCTGTTCCTCTGGTCCTCTTTTCCTCTGTTCCTCTGGTCCTCTGGTCCTCTGGTCCTCTGATCCTCTGTTACTCTGGTCCTCTGTTCCTCTGTTCCTCTGGTCCTCTGTTCTTCTGGTCCTCTGTTCCTCAGTTCCTCTGGTCCTCTGTTCCTCTGTTCCTCTGGTCCTCTGTTCCTCTGGTCCTCTGTTTCTCTGGTCCTCTGGTCCTCTGTTCCTCTGTTCCTCTGTTCCTCTGTTCCTCTGTTCCTCTGTTCCTCTGTTCCTCTGGTCCTCTGTTCCTCTGGTCCTCTGTTCCTCTGGTCCTCTGTTCCTCTGTCCCTCTGTTCCTCTGGTCCTCTGTTCCTCAGGTCCTCTGTTCCTCTGGTCCTCTGTTCCTCTGGTCCTCTGTTCCTCTGGTCCTCTGGTCCTCTGGTTCTCTGGTCCTTTGGTCCTCTGTTCCTCTGGTCCTCTGTTCCTCTGGTCCTCTGGTCCTCTGGTCCTCTGGTCCTCTGTTCCTCTGGTCCTCTGTTCCTCTGGTCCTCTTTTCCTCTGTTCCTCTGGTCCTCTGGTCCTCTGGTCCTCTGGTCCTCTGGTCCTCTGTTCCTCTGTTCCTCTGTTCCTCTGGTCCTCTGTTCTTCTGGTCCTCTGGTCCTCTGGTCCTCTGTTCCTCTGGTCCTCTGTTCCTCTGGTCCTCTGGTCCTCTGGTCCTCTGTTCCTCTGGTCCTCTGGTCCTCTGTTCCTCTGGTCCTCTTTTCCTCTGTTCCTCTGGTCCTCTGGTCCTCTGGTCCTCTGATCCTCTGTTACTCTGGTCCTCTGTTCCTCTGTTCCTCTGGTCCTCTGTTCTTCTGGTCCTCTGTTCCTCAGTTCCTCTGGTCCTCTGTTCCTCTGTTCCTCTGGTCCTCTGTTCCTCTGGTCCTCTGTTTCTCTGGTCCTCTGGTCCTCTGTTCCTCTGTTCCTCTGTTCCTCTGTTCCTCTGTTCCTCTGTTCCTCTGTTCCTCTGGTCCTCTGTTCCTCTGGTCCTCTGTTCCTCTGGTCCTCTGTTCCTCTGTCCCTCTGTTCCTCTGGTCCTCTGTTCCTCAGGTCCTCTGTTCCTCTGGTCCTCTGTTCCTCTGGTCCTCTGTTCCTCTGGTCCTCTGGTCCTCTGGTTCTCTGGTCCTTTGGTCCTCTGTTCCTCTGGTCCTCTGTTCCTCTGGTCCTCTGGTCCTCTGGTCCTCTGGTCCTCTGTTCCTCTGGTCCTCTGTTCCTCTGGTCCTCTTTTCCTCTGTTCCTCTGGTCCTCTGGTCCTCTGGTCCTCTGGTCCTCTGGTCCTCTGTTCCTCTGTTCCTCTGTTCCTCTGGTCCTCTGTTCTTCTGGTCCTCTGTTCCTCTGTTCCTCTGGTCCTCTGTTCCTCTGTTCCTCTGGTCCTCTGTTCCTCTGGTCCTCTGTTTCTCTGGTCCTCTGGTCCTCTGTTCCTCTGTTCCTCTGTTCCTCTGGTCCTCTGTTCCTCTGGTCCTCTGTTCCTCTGGTCCTCTGTTCCTCTGGGCCTCTGTTCCTCTGTCCCTCTGTTCCTCTGGTCCTCTGTTCCTCAGGTCCTCTGTTCCTCTGTTCCTCTGTTCCTCTGTTCCTCTGTTCCTCTGTTCCTCTGTTCCTCTGGTCCTCTGTTCCTCTGGTCCTCTGTTCCTCTGGTCCTCTGGTCCTCTGTTACTCTGGTCCTCTGTTCCTCTGTCCCTCTGTTTCTCTGTTCCTCTGTTCCTCTGCCCTCCTCTCCACTCAGAGGTTCACGAGGCGTTGTTCACTCAGGCCTTAGGAATCTCTGAATGCTGTGTATTGGGGAAGGACTTTAGCCCCAGATTGTGTTTTTTTGTGTGTGCCCCCTAATCGCCTGTGTTCCCCTTAGCATACCTGCAGCCCCCCCCCCCCCCCAAACAAGCTTCTTACAGTCAAATGAATTGTGTGTGTGTGTGTGTGTGTGTGTGTGTGTGTGTGTGTGTGTGTGTGTGTGTGTGTGTGTGTGTGTGTGTGTGTGTGTGTGTGTTTGCGTATGTGCGTGTGTTTGTTTGTGCGTATGTGTGTGAGAGGCACCTTACATTTCAATTAATGGAGCGTGTGTCACAGAGTTGACACAACCACACTTGAGGGGAGTTGGCCCCAAGAAGCCCCCCGTAACCCAAGACTCCAGCCTCAGGTTATGGAAGCTCAGGGTGTGAATGTTTTTGGTTTTGCTATCCTTGTGGGGACCAGAAGTCCTCACAAGGATAGTAAAACAAGAACAATTCATTTGGGGACTGGTTTTAGGGTTAGGTTTACAATTAGGGTTAGCGTTAGAATTAGGGTTAGGGTAGGGTTAGGGTTTAGGGTTAGGGGTTAGGGAAAATAGGATTTGGAATGGGAATCAATTGTTTGGTCCCCACAAGGATAGTAAAACAAAGATGTGTGTGTGCGTGTGTGCATGTGTGTGTGTGTGTGTACGTGCGAGCACGTGTGATTGTGCGTGAGTGTTTATGTGTTTTGGTGTATGTATCTGTTTTAGAAGGACATCATACCTTTACAGTACTGTAAAACATTGGTGGTGGTGAGGTGATTTCCCCCCATACAATTTAAAGTGCTTTTAGTATCTTGAAAAGTGCTGCATAAAATCAATCAAGTATTATTATTATTTAATGAGTGAAGAAGCTGTGTTAAACTTGTGCTATTTATAGTTCTGCAGATATTCATGTATGTATAGCATTTTAATTAGAGACAAGATGCAGCTGTCTATCTCTCCTCTATTCATCCTCTCCTCCCCTATTCCCTCGCGTATTCCCTTAGTTTCTAAGTATGAATGTTTTATTCAGGAGTAACATAACTACAAATGAAATTAATAAAATCAAACCCCGCCATTCCACCAGGCCTCTTGAGGGACGGAGATTCAAACGCTTGTTACCTCCGCTTTGAAACTCAAAGTAACACACACACTCACACACTTGCAGGCACACACTCGCAAGCACGCATGCACACACACACACACACTCATGAACGCACACACACACGCAAACACACATGCGCGCACACATACAAACTGCTTAATTTCTTTATCTAAATTTGCCATATTAGTAGGTTTCTCTCTCTGTGTTTCATAGCATATTGAACATAAAATAACATGTACAGTTGAAGTAGGACATCTACTTTGTGCATGACACAAATAATTGTTCAAACAATTGTTTACAGACAGATTATTTCACTTATAATTCACTGTATCACAATTCCAGTGGGTCAGAAGTTTACATACACTAAGTTGACTGTGCCTTTAAACAGCGTGGAAAATTCCAGAAAATGATGTCATGGCTTTAGAAGCTTCTGATAGGCTAATTGACATAATTTGAGTCAATTGGAGGTGTACCTGTGGATGTATTTCAAGGCCTACCTTCAAACTCACTGCCTCTTCGCTTGACATCATGGGAAAATCAGAAGAAATCAGCCAAGACCTCAGAAAAAGAATTGTAGACCTCCACAAGTCTGGTACATCCTTGGGAGCAATTTCCAAATGCCTGAAGGTACCACGTTCATCTGTACAAACAATAGTATGCAAGTATAAACACCATGGGACCACGCAGCCGTCATACCGCTCAGGAAGGAGACGCGTTCTGTCTCCTAGAGATGAACGTACTTTAGTGCGAAAAGTGCAAATCAATCGCAGAACAACAGCAAAGGACCAGGTACAAAAGTATCTATATCCACAGTAAAACGAGTCCTATATCGACATAACCTGAAAGGCCGCTCAGCAAGGAAGAAGCCACTGCTCCAAAACCGCTATAAAAATACCAGACTACGGTTTGCAACTGCACATGAGGACAAAGATCGTACTTTTTGGAGAAATGTCCTCTGGTCTGATGAAACAAAAATAGAACTGCTTGGCCATAATGACCATCGTTATGTTTGGAGGAAAAATGGGGTTGCTTGCAAGCCAAATAACACCATCCCAACCGTGAAGCACGGGGGGTGGCAGCATCATGCTGTGGGGGTGCTTTGCTGCAGGAGGGACTGGTGCACTTCACAAAATAGATGGCATCATGAGGAAGGAAAATTATGTGGATATATTGAAGCAACATCTCAAGACATCAGTCAGGAAGTTAAAGCTTGGTCACAAATGGGTCTTCCAAATGGACAATGACCCCAAGCATACTTCCAAAGTTGTGGCAAAATGGCTTAAGGACAACAAAGTCAAGGTATTGGAGTGGCCATCACAAAGCCCTGACCTCAATCCTATAGAAAATGTGTGGGCAGAACTGAAAAAGCGTGTGCGAGCAAGGAGGCCTACAAACCTGACTCAGTTACACCAGCTATGTCAGGAGGAATGGGTTAAAATTCACCCAACTTATTGTGGGAAGCTTGTGGAAGGCTACCCAAAACGTTTGACCCAAGTTTAACAATTGAAAGGCAATGCTAACAAATACTAATTGAGTGTATGTAAACTTCTGACCCACTGGGAAACTGATGAAAGAAATAAAAGCTGAAATAAATCATTCTCTGTACTTTTATTCTGACATTTCACATTCTTAAAATAAAGTGGTGATCCTAACTGACCTAAGACAGGGAATTTGTACTAGGATTAAATATCAGGAATTGTGAAAAACAGAGTTTAAATGTATTTGGCTAAGGTGTATGTAAACTTCCGACTTCAACTGTAAGTTCTAGCATTCACTGTGTCACTTTACAATCGTGCAATTTCAATTACCTTCATCTCTCAGGCAGAACTCACTACTTTTGTAAATATAATTGTGACGACTATTGCGTGTATGTATGTGTAGGTGTGTGTGTGTGTGTGTGTGTGTGTGTGTGCTTGAGCAGGTGTGCATGCGCATGTATGTGTGCCTCCATGCATGTGTGTGTTTTCATTTGATTATATGTGTGGTGCCTTCGAGGGTTGTGCTGCCTGATCACTTCATGTGAGCGTAAACAGTGAGGCCGTGCGTGTCTAACACACAGTTCAGAGGTGAACACAAGCCTGTCTTATTCTCTCTGTCTCCTCAGTCCAGTCACCTGAGCCCGACAATGTATGCAGAGGATACAAGGTCCTCAAATCCACCCTTTTCTAAAGAATTATCAATCATACATGTATGGTTTTATTTATCCCTTCAATACATTTTTTACATTTGACATTTTAGTCATTTAGCAGACGCTCTTATCCAGAGCGACTTACAGTTAGTGAGTGCATACATTTTCATACAATACAAATTATTCACTGGCTAGAATCTGAGCGGGTATGTCTCATCAAAATTGTGTTTGTATTTCTGTGTGTGTTTTCATGTGTGTTTGTGTGTGTGTGTGTGTGTATGTATATGCGTTTGTGTGTTGACATGTCTGACTGAGTATCCACTACTGTTCCTCCCTCACTCCCCCCCCCCCCTCCCCTCTCTCTCTCTCTCTCTCTCTCTCTCGCTCTCTCTCTCTCTCTCTTTCTCTCTCTCTCTCTCCCTCCCTCCCTCCCTCCCTCCCTCCCTCCCTCCCTCCCTCCCTCCCTCCCTCTCCATCTCGTGTCTTTAAAGGCTCATTATGTGTTAAGCAGGAAGTCAGTTAGAGCTAGTCCAGTTAGTCACTCCCAGGGTCTGAGAGAGATCACTGGACTGACCAGGGTGGACATGTTCTGCAATGCTAAGGCCGATGTTAGGCTGACATTCACGTGTGCACACATGCACGCACTCACACACACACACACACACACACACACACACACACACACACACACACACACAC
Organism: Coregonus lavaretus; assembly: GCF_964263955.1. NCBI lineage: Eukaryota > Metazoa > Chordata > Actinopteri > Salmoniformes > Salmonidae > Coregonus > Coregonus lavaretus. The sequence continues at coordinate 6,176 of NW_028156271.1, forward strand.
ACACACACACACAGAAAGAGGTCTGTCTGGTTGATCAATAGCTTCCTGAGCTGTGTGTGGAGCCAATGCCAGTAGACAGCAGCAGTAAACCCTTGGGACCTGAGGGTGAAACCCCTAATCTCCACAGCAAGGTGAAATGTCAAACACTGAACCTCTCTCTCTCTCTCTCTCTCTCTCTCTCTCTCTCTCTCTCTCTCTCTCTCTCTCTCTCTCTTTGCCTCTCCATCTCCGCCCCTCTCTCTCTATGTCTCTCACTCTCTCTAGCTCTCTCTCTCTCTCTCTCTCTTTTTTTCTCTCACTCCTCCCCTCCCTCCTTCTACAAGCTGTTCTTTCTGTAATTCCACTATTATTCCCCATGATGCCATTATATACTATACATAGATTGGAATTCCTTCCTTTGTTATTAACCAATGGTACAATCTTCATACATGATGCTCGCGTATGCGTAAGTGATTGGACAGTGTATTCACTTTACTCTGCTGTGTGTTCATTTTCATGGAAGCCAACTTAATAACTGTTGGATTAGTGCTGGGTGAATTCACCCGTTCTCCACTTCTCCTGCGCCTCTCAATGTGAGTGTGGACCCATGCTTCATATTATAATACACAGGCTAAACTAGGATTTGGTTGAGCTGTCACCCTAAAAATGTGGGAGAGAAATATATTACATTTTCTCTGTAAGCTGTCTGCGTTCCATTTGTGTATGTGTGTGGGTACGTATGCATACACATGTTGCCAGAAACCTCCCCTCGACACACACACAAACATCCATGCTCACTAACTCACACACACACTCATACACCCTTGTAGTAATACATAATGTTGTGACGTTTTAGTCTGTTGCAACCACCCACCATTGGCCTTGGTCTCGACATTTCCATCCAGCAATCCAAACATCCTAGTGAATCCTGCATTTACATGTAGTATTAATTTCTCCAGTTACACTTTATTTGGACAGAATGGATAGTCCACCTTAAAGATGCTCTACAGATGGTTATTCTGTCATCCAACTATCTGTTGATAAGTGACTGCTTGCTAAGGTAACGGTTAGGTTTAGAATAAGGGTTAGGGTAAGGGTTAAGGTTAGGGTTGGGCTATGGTTAGATTTAGTAGATAGTTAGTTGAAATATTACCGATAGTCTGTAGAGCATCTAAAATTGTTACCATTTCTCCTCTGCTGGGGATAATCTCATTCAGACTGGGTTCATGATCTCTCTACTAAAGCTGCTTTATCCAGTCGACCATATGTAGAATTATCATTAATCTATAATCCCTAGGCCAGGCCATGTAATATGCAGATATGTGTTTTGACCATAACACATTCCTCTAGGCCGGAAATAATTATCTTCATCAAAGTGATAATGTCTTTGTCACAAACAAGCCGATATGAGACAAACAAAAATGTGTTTTGTTGTTGTGAGATAATATCAGGGGAAAGAGAGAGATGTATGATGGAAAGAAAGAGAGAAGTGGGACTAAAAGAGAGAGGTGTGCATGTAGAGAAAGGGAAAAAAAACACAATGGGACATGACTCAACATGTTTTGTCATTTTCACCCAGTCTTCTTTCTCTCAGCCTCTCTACTATGACTCCCCCAGTCTCTCTCCTCACCCATCCTCCCTTGTCACACTCACTGATGACTTGCCAAGTGGTAAGGTCCTCTTTCTCTCTCTACTCTTCGACAAGCAACATACGTCTCCCCCAGTCTCCCCCGGGCTCCCTTGTCTCTAATAATGTGTTAATGAGTCTAATTAGTCGTTAAAGATGCCAGCGTGGTATATGTTTGACAGACAGACAGAACAGACTCGGCATGGTATGACATGTGGTTGCTCTGCCCTGGGCTCTCAGATCACAACTGTTCTCCCCCATCTTAGTCAGAGCAACTCAGCCATGTTAGGGGACCGCCTGATCAGAGGGAGTGGATTTATGTCTTCAAAGTTGAAACAAAGCAACTAGTGAGGGGTAATCTTTTGAAATTGGTACAAGGTGTGTTGATTCAAATGTGTTCTTATCTTTTCCACTATTTGTGCTTCTCAATCTGAAAAAATAACTATAGACTATTGCTGCATCTAAGCATGTATACATGTATTACGTAGCCCACTGTAATTGTGTGCAATATTTCGTTACCATTCTAGTGTCTGAGCATGTGAAAAGACATCAGTAATCTGTTGACATCACTGTGCTGTAGAAGCCTAATGAATGTACATCCATAACCTTAGCTGTGAGGCCTCCTGCCTTCTTCCAATTTACTACTGACCCTAACATGACCCCTAGCACACGCTAAAAGCCCTGGGCCGTGCGTGTGTGTTTGTGCGTGCTGGCGTGCATGCGTGAGTGTGTGTGTGGACAGGTTGAGAATATTTTTCCTAACCTATTGGATGTCCCCTATATAGAGGACTAGCGTGGTTCTGGTACCGGTTCCCAATGACATTTTTTCTTATAAATCGATCTGTGGGCACCTTAGATCAAAATGGCTTGCATTCAGCGATAGTCCTAGTTCTCACGGACTCGGGAGCATAGCCTGTGTGACTCAGGCTGTGAAATCTGACACCACTTGAAGCTGGGATGTCTCTCCCCCTCTCTCCTTTCTTTTCTCTCTGATGGGTTCATCAGTGATAATGCAGAGCAGATATGGTTTGATTGAAAGCAGCCAGCATCTGTCAATAGACTCCCTGTATCCTCACTGAATCCAGAATGTGTGTCTCTTTCTGTGAGTTTTGTCCTTACAGCCAGGACAGCTTTTACCAGTGCAGATTATTGGATTTCTGTCATAGCGGTATTGATGGACCGTCACCACTCTTGTTACCCATCTGATACTTTCATTGTATGAATGTAGATGGACACCGCTATCGAACACCTGACCGCTTTTCTGTAATGGTAAACAAACAATGGGATCTGTGTAGAGCAGTACAGGAAGAGAGAAGGGTCAATGCAAGTGATTTACAGGTTCTATACTGTGGATGGATGTGTAATGGATGAGGTGATGTGATATTGTGTATTTAATATTTCTTATTCTTATTTTTCCTGTGTTTATTTCTATTAATACATTGTTATTGATTATTGGATTGTTGGGTTTTGAGTTTTTGGGAGTTTGCAACAAAGGCATTTCACTGTACTTGTGCATGTGACAAACACAGAAACAGTCTCTATGCCAGGTATACGGTAGCGTTAGATGAGGAGTTTGTATAACGTACGGCAGTCCATTCACTCTCTGGCCTTGGCAAGGCTAGATGTCTTGAGTGGTACACAGAGTGAAAGGATCCGTCTGAAAGAGGCATGATAAACTGAATGTAAAGCATCGTAGAAACACAACAGCTGTTTGATGTTGGAGGTGTGAGTGGAAAGCGAGACATGGGCTAACGAGGTCAATCGTTTTTTGTTGTTGTTTCCTCGTTGGTTACTTTTTGCCTTAAAAAGAAAGACAATTTGTGTGTGTGTTTTATGCTCGCACCTTTATGTGCGCGTTATTGCATCCATGCATACATGTATGTGTTTGAGTGTGTCTAATTGAGTTTGTGTGTAAGTATAGATGTGTTCTAAATGCGGGCATCATAGAATGTGTGTAAAGCACCCATTTAGAGCATGTTTTGATGTGAAGATATTTGTCTCTCTGCTACGTTAACACTGGAGGCATCCTGGTACAATGGATTCCTACTGAGAGTTAGTTGATGTACAGTATGTAAGGTATCTCTGAGAATGTGCATGGTGTTACTGTAATTACAAATACCAAAGAACATTCCAGATTATTTTCGATAAATACACATCTCCTTCCATCCCTCATCCCCAACACACACACACACACACACACACACACACACACACACACACACACACACACACACACACACACACACACTCCAGGGCAGGGCAGCATGCCCTCAACCATTTGCCTAAGTGAGAGTGTGTGCATGCGAGTATACATGCGCATGAGCATGTGTGTACGTGCATGTGCCTGCTTGTGTGTGTGTGTGTGTGTGTGTGTGTGTGTGTAACCTACAGTATAAGCAGTGATAAGAAGAGGCCAATGTTAAAGCAGCTGTGTGTGGATGGGTGGATGAATGATGTGTTAATGGTATTCAGCTCAACCTGTATATAAAACATCTGCTGTGACACACAGGAGAACTGAGGACCTTTCAAAGGTCAAAGGTCAAAGATTTCATATTATTATTGTTTTCATCATTATCATCCTTTCACCCCTATAGGAGTCTACCACCAGTATACCGTCATTAAAATGAACGTTATAATAGTTGTTTTTTATCATCATTATCAATATCATTATAAATGTCCCCTATGTGAATCTACCGTAGTACAATTAATTAATAAGACCCAAGGAGGTGTGGTATATGGCCAATATTCCACGGCTACGGGCTGCTAAGGGCTGTTCTTACACATGACACAAAGCGGAGTGCCTGGATACAGCTCTTAGCCGTGGTATATTGGCCATATACCACAAACCCCCGAGGTGCCTTATTGCTATTATAAACTGGTTACCAACGTAATTAGAACAGTAAAAAATATTTTTGGGTCATACCCATGGTATAAGGTCTGATATACCACAGCTTTCAGCCAATCAGCATCCAGGATCCAAACTACCCGGTTTATATTTACAGTGAGATGATGATGCCATGTCCAGTTGATGGTGAATGAATGTACTGTAAACTGTACCTGTTCACATCCGCATTGTGTTAGCTTCTCAGTGTACTAGGATTACGCATCATTACCCTAATGATAATCATAGTCATTATCCAGCCGTCTACTGTACATCCAGATGTAAACCCACTTCATTCATTGAACATGAACAATGGCTTACATGCTCACTATCATCATGTATCATTACATATCCATAACCATAGTGATCTGAACGTTGTTCTCTCATCCACTACCCCCTGTAACTTTACTGTACCAATGTTATGTGGGCGGTAGGTAGCTTAGTGGTTAAGAGCGTTGTGCCAGTAACCGAAAGGTCGCTGGTTCTAATCCCTGAGCCGACTAGGTGAAAAATCTGTCGATGTGCCCTTGAGCAAGGCACTTAACCCTAATTGCTCATGTAAGTCGCTCTGGATAAGAGCATCTGCTAAAATGTTATTCTTAAATTTTGCCAAAGTGTCACGTCAATTATGTTTTTCATAAGTCAGCCTATATAATGTCTGGGTTATAATTGTCTTCAATTAAATGCATTCTCTCTCTCTCTCTCTCTCTCTCTCTCTCTCCCCCTCTCTCTCTCTCTCTCTCTCTCTCTCTCTCTCTCTCTCTCTCTCTCTCTCTCTCTCTCTCTCTCTCGGCTAGTTGTTGTATATTTGGTCCTGACAACACAAAGCTCAAAACAATGATGACAGAGATGTTCTATAACCCTGCTGGGTTTGTTGTGATTGGCTGAAATACATTTCCTAAAGTGCTTCTGAAATGTCTTAAATGATGTCACTGATACGAGTGAGAACCATGAGCGTGATTGGTTTAAATGGCTTGGCGTAATTGCATCGTGTTTGCTGGATATGCAATTGAATGATGTGTACTTGGCCGAATAGAAGGCTGGGGAACATAATTCATTTCAGTTCCAGTACAGTAACAATATTGACCAACAGAGAAGTACTCAAGTTTCATACAACTAGATTCCCTCACTGACTATTAGACTTCCGTCAATACAAACAAACGTGATACAACACAGAAATTCCCTTCTTAGATCTTGAACAAGAACTACAGTACCTACCCTTCAAGGCCAACAATGGGTTGTGTCTGTTTCTCAACTTCTTTATCAACGTGGTCACATTGTGTGCAGCTGTTTGGATGAGGAGAGAAAACACACACACACACACATAATGATTCCCGATTTCAATACCCATTCATAGGACAGACGGAGCTCTCCTTACGCTGTGTCTTGTCATATTAAAACCGATGGTCTTGCGGGCCAATCAATATCAAGTTCAATCTCCAAACCAAAGCGTGCCTCTATTGCTTGTCTCAATGATGATGCTCCATACTCAAATCCCATGTGTCGATCTCTCTGCCCACCCCCCCTCCATCCTCCCCTCTGCTATCTGACTGGACACAAGCGTAACCGTGGTGAATCGTAGTTCCAGAATTAGAACAGGCGGATTATCCCCTGCTGTAAAGACAGACGTCAGAACTGACAACTCAGAACTCTGCAGGTGTTCTATTCCAGACTGGTCCAGTCCAGATGTATTGTCTCTGGGTTTCATTAGAATAACAATATGTAGAACACTAACAATACTCACAGACCTAAGCTGACATCCCTGGCCCCATAGGCCAAACGGCTGACACCAGGAGATACTGGCATATATATGTGTGCGAGAGCGCGCGCGTGTGTGTGTATGGAGGTGGCGGTGGAGTATGGGGATGTGTTTGGAGTGTATGTGTGTGTTTGTATGTGTGTGAAGCGTGCAGATACGTGTGTGTGAGGATTGTGTGTGGCATGTGTGTGTATCTAAGGGAGGCTGGAGAAACATGAGATACAAGCGTGGGTTTGAGAGGCGAGTGTTTGTGTGTGAGGGTATGAATGGGGTTAGCAGGAGGGAGATGATATAACTGCCTGTGGCGAAGAGACAAAACTGTCCCTCTAGGCCATTGTCTTTAGGATTAGAAACCAGGAACACTAAAGCTCTTTTCCCTTATCGAACAGACAGCCATTTTTCATATTAATGATGCGCTTTTGATGAATGTGTCTTGTGGCGTCTGTATCAAGGGTTAATTGATTAGTTGAGGGCATGCTGCCCTGCCCTGGTGTGTGTGTGTGTGTGTGTGTGTGCGTGCGTGTGTGTGAGCGAGAGAGAGAGAATGTATGTGTGTGTAGTCGGACCTCCCTGGCTGTGTATTGATGTATTGATCAAGCTGGTGTTGCTTAAAGCCGTTTGATCCTTAAGGAACCATTCTCTCTCTCTCTCTCTCTCTCTCTCTCTCTCTCTCTCTCTCTCTCTCATACAGTGGGGAGGATATTTGCATAACAGCTGTCCCATCTTGTCTGTGATGACACTTACACCCCCCACACGCACTCTCAGTTCCTATTGACAGCTGTTCTATGTGAGGACACCATAGTCATCTCTTTTTATTGTCTCTTCATTGTCTTATCACAGCACTACACTTGTCACTGATGCTAATACATGCTAATACAACTAGGCTAATTACAATAACGTTGACTATGACCAATATCATAATGTCCAACTGCATTTATGTTGATATTCTTATGTCCCATTTGTTGGGTTGGCTTAATTAGCATATTTTCTAGTGATGAGTTGGAAATGCTCTGATGTTTTATTGAGTAATTATGTTGCTGGTTATACAGTTTTGAATCTGTAAAGATGTACAAACAAATATTAATAATGATAATAATAATGCCTTGTTCATAATTGCTAACCAGTAGGCAAATCCATTACCTCCTTAACTCCTACTAGCAATATCAACTCTGCAAACAGACACATAAATAAAGGAACGCAGGTCAGAAACACTGGAATTGTGCTTCAGGGTAAAATTTCTCAAAATGTCATTAATTTTCTTTGGAGCCAAGGTGCCCTTGGTTTTTGTGCTCCGATGTCCATAGCCTTAGAGCAAGGTGGTGAGCAATGGCTACATGTTTCTAATGTGTGTGTGTGTGTGTGTCTGTGTGTGTGTGTGTTTGTGTGTGTGTCTGTCTGTGTGTGTGAGTGTGTGTGTGTGTGTGTGTTTAAGCTTGATTAACAGCGCTCTGCAACATTCATATTGCTCCTGACCCTGGCCTCTGAAAAAAAAGAATCTGAGAGAGAAATCAATAAGATTGAATGAGATCAGAAACAAGCACTTACAATAGTAGATCAGTCACACACAGTCATCGCTATATGAGGTGTGTGTGTGTGTTAACTCCTTAATGATTCTCCCTGATTTGCATTTTATCAGTCATGCTGTGCGCGGGAGGCAGAGAGGGTTATTAGCTAATGTGTTTACTTAAACTCATCACACCAGGCAATTAACAAGGAAACAGATAACACACAGCCAACCATCAGATAGAGAAGAGGAGATCTTTCTATCTCTCTTTTACGTTAATTAGTTATCTCTCTTGCTCTCTACCCTCCCTCTCTCTCCCCTTCCTTCCTTCCTTCCTTCCTTCCTTCCTTCCTTCCTTCCTTCCTTCCTTCCTTCCTTCCTTCCTTCCTTCCTTCCTTCCTTCCTTCCTTCTTTCTTTCTTTCTTTCTTTCTTTCTTTCTTTCTTCCTTCACTTTCTCTCTCTCTCTCTCTCTCTCTCTCTCTCTCTCGCTCTATCTCTCGCTCTCTCTGTCTCACTCTCTCTCTCTGTCTCACTCTCTATCTCTCTCTCTCTGTCTCACTCTCTCTCTCGCTCTCTCTCTCTCTGTCTCTCTCTCCCTCTCTCTCTCTCTCTCTCTCTCTCTCTCTCTCTGTCTCTCTCTCTCTGTCTCACTCTCTCTCTCTCTCACTCGCTCTCTCTCTCTGTCTCACTCTCTCTCTCTCTCGCTCTCTCTCTCCCTCCATCTCTCTCCCCTGTCTCTCTCTCCTCTTTTCTAATCACACCAGATGGTGTTGAAAACACTAGTATGGAAAGCATATTTCACAAGCATATAGAAAAAAAGCAATTAGACATTCAATTAAGGGTGTAATGAATCCGCTATCAAAAGCTTCATTATCGGGGGCTCGTTAGAGAACATGTCTCTTTGAAAGGTAGATAACGAGCTCATCAGGCCATTGCAGCTAAGAGGGGAATCAAACAGGGTTAAACAAAAGCCATTTTGGGATTATTAGAGATGATTAGAGATGGTTAGAGATGGTTTGAGACAGGGAGACAAAAAGGATGAACACTGCAAGGGCTGAATCCTCATCTGAGAAACGTGCTCAAAACTCAAATGTTTGTGCAAATGGCTTCAAATGGCTTCAATGAATGATATACACTACATCCAAACGTGATGTTTTACCATGTTGGGCTCGGTTGTTAAAGTGAGACTTTAGATATTTACAGTAGATTATCTTTCTACAAGGTCATGTGACCTATATGTCTTCTTCACCTACTTTTTAGTTCTGTTCAGTTCTACAACTGGTTTGTTTTTCTGACGTGGCAACGAAATCTCACTCGTAGAATAGATATTTCTTAATCTCTATGGGTTCACATGTGGAACTAAAGGACAGAGGACAGAAATAGACTGAATTAAATAAAAGTGTGTCAAGTGGGAGTCAAAGCTATCGCTTAAGGTAGTTACAGTTTTTTTCAATTGCTTAAGCACAATTTTGAAAACAGGGCCCAGTTTTTCAAACCCCTTCACACAATTAGCACAACACTACACCAAAGTAGCACAACACCTCAGATAATTTGCAAAATGGAACACTTTTGTCAAAACTATACAATGTCTTATAAAAACCTTATTTGGTTGTCATAACATAAACCCAACCATCATATGGTCTGATTCTGTTTGAATCAGTTAAACACTCCTGTGCTCAACCTAAAACACTTTTAGCATTTACACAGAGAAAGTGTAAAAATAAATTCACCAACACCACATGACACCAATTGTGCAGACTAATGAAAATATGTATTTATTTTCATGTACTCAAGTCAGTCAATACTGAACATTTCAACAAAACATTCATAACAAAACATTTTCCAGTTTTCATACAGTATTACTGAACGTACCATTGTACTGTAAGCTTACAGTAATACTGTAACATAAATTACATATCCAGTTCAGTACCGAATAAAAAAGAAAAATAACCTAAACATCTCTCCGCCTAGCTGGATCTGGCCACAGGGCCTCGTTAACATCACAGGCTATATTTTCATTTGCAAGGCAACGTGGGAAGAATCTTTTGGAGTGACGAATCCACCCTTGTATGGATGCTGCTTCAATTTGACCACATGCTTCCACCATAGCTTGAATGAGGGCCATCTGGACATAGGGCTGGAGATCATAAACCTTCTACCGCCATGCTGAGAAGAACTCCTCGATGGGGTTTAGGAAGGGGGAGTATGGTGGAAGGTATTGAACTGTAAATTGTGGGTGTTGATGAAACCAGTTTTGGACCAGAGCAGAACGATGGAAAGCTACATTGTCCCAGACGACAATGTATTGCATCTGGTCCCTTTGGTTTGCTGCTGTGATAATATTGTGTAATCTGTCTAAAAATGTAAGAATGAGGTCAGTGTTGTAAGGACCCAAGTTGGCATGGCGGTGGAGGACCCCATTCTGTGGAATGGCAGCACAAAGGGTAATGTTACCCCCACGTTGCCCTGGTACATTGAAAATAGCCCTGTGGCCAATGATGTTTCTTCCCCTTCTTCTCACTGTTGTCAGGTTAAATCCAGCCTCATCAATGTATATAAACTCATGCGGGACTTCCTCCGCAACCATTTGCAAAACTCTCTGAAATACAGCAAAAGATCACATTGTGTAGATCAATTTACTGTAGGTCTGCTATACAGTAAAATTACATGTACAGTAAAAAGGTTATGTGTGCAGTACACAATACTACAGTCAGTGAACAAAACGTACCACCACATATTCACGCCGCAGGCCTTTCACCCTGTCTGAATTTCTTTCAAATGGCACTTTATACAGTTGTTTCATCAGAACTTGATGTTTTTTAAGGATACGGGCTATTGTTGACAGAGAGACCTGTTGGACATTATTGAAAATTCGGTGATCATTGACAAGTCTGATTGCATTATTGGCCAAAACGAGGTTTATGATCTCTCTCTCTTGCTCCTGTGTGAATATGGGGCCCCTCCCTCCTTGGTGTTCTTGACGTTCCATCCTATGTTGGCCAAACAAAATACATGTAGCTTACTGTGAAATGATACAGGAATAGATACCAAAACTGTTGCTATAGTACATGCAGTAAGCTATGGATTTTCTGTTGACAGAAGATACGTTTCTCACCTGTGCTCTTGACGAAATGTCCGAACTATTGATGCCACTGTGTACCTGCTTAGGTTAGGCTGTACTCTCAGTCCAGCCTCCCTCAGTGTTAGTCCGTGGTTTATTACATGGTCCACAATTGTAGCACGAATTTCGTTACACAGATTTGGTTTTCTTCTTCTTTGTGCATGTCCTACCCCTCCTCCAGGTCTTCCTCTCCCTCTCCCTCTCCCTCTTCCTCTTCCTCTGACACCGTCCATTTTTTTTGAAGACAGGTGAACTTACATGTTGCCTTTTTATAGTGCTTAAACCTGATTGGTGTGTCTACAATTAAGCACCAGTGTGTGTGCACACCTGGTAGCTGTGCTTATAAAAATTGGTTCATGGGTGTGTTCATTTGAAAGCCTTTGCTTTGAAATTGCAAGGAAATGACATCATGATACATTTCTGTGTCAAATGCATACAAGTGTGTTTAGTGTTTTGCAAATCACTGTGTGTAATGTTTTGCAAAAAGTGTGAAGCTGACAATGTGCTTACAGTTGTGCAAATCTAGGCTGGTGTTTTGCTCCTTGAGTATAAGGTTTTGCTAATTGTGGGAAAGTTTAAATTTTAGTGTGTAAGCAATTGAAAAAAACTGTAATATCTGTATCTCCCAAACACATACACCGCTGGCTGCAGAGTATAAAACACTGTTGATGGTACTGTAGTGATGCTTATGGTGCCTTCATACTTGTAAATCTCTGTTCTGGTTAGGACTGACCAATCCCACTATGAAAAGAAACGGTGTGTTTGTGTCTGTCTGTGTGTATGTTTGTGTGTGTGTTTATGTGGGTTTGTGTGTCTGTGTGTGCGTGCGTGTGTTTAGGTGGCACGAAGGAGGCCCCTGTCATGCAAAATTGATGCTTGGAGGTGAGGGATAAAGAGAAGCGAGGGATGAATGAATGAAAGGATGAAATGATGAATAAAGAATGAATAAAACAAATCAGTGGGTCTTAGTGTGACCACAGGGTTCTTAAAGAAGTCTAGGTCTTTGAGAATAATGTGTGTCTGTGTGTGTAGAGGGCAGGTCAGCCACACAGACACTAAAGAAATAGAAGGAAAGGAAAGGGGTTTGGTTTCATGGGGGTGATGGTGTGTTTACGTGTGTGTGTTGGTGTATGTGTGTGTGTGAGTGAGGGTGTGTGTGTGTGTGAGTGAGGGTGTGTGTGTGTGTTTGTTGGTGAGTAAGGGTGTGTATGTGTATGTGTGTGTGTGTGAGGGTGTGTGTGTGTGTGTGTTTGTTTGTGTGTGTGTGAGTGAAGGTGTGTGTGTGTGTGTGTGTGTGAGTGAGTGTGTGTGTGAGGGTGTGCATGTGTGTTTCTCTCTACACTTGTCTTACGTTTAGTCTATAGTCTAAGTTCGTGTGTGCATCTGGAAAACGTACAGTATTTGCCGAGATGAAAGACACATCCGTTAGTATTTCAGAAATACATGTGTGAAAACCACCAATCTACAGTATACTGAACAAAAATATAAAAGCAACATGAAAAATGTCAATGATTTTACTGAGTTACAGTTCATATAAGGAATTCAGTCAATTGAAATAAATTCATTAGGCCCTAATCTATGGATTTCACTTGACTGGGCAGGGACGCAGCCATGGGTGGGCCTGGGGAGGCATAGGCCCACCCACTTGGGAGCCAGGCCCACCCACTGGGGAGCCAGGCCGAGCCAATCAGAATGAGTTTTTCCCCAAAAAGGGGCTTTATTACAGATATAAATACTCCCCAGTTTCATCAGCTGTCTGCTTGGCTGGTCTCAGATGATCCCGCAGGTGAAGAAGCCGGGTGTGGAGGTCCTGGGCTGGCATGGTTACAAGTGGTCTGCGGTTGTGAGGCCGGTTGACGTACTGCCAAATTCTCTAAAACAATGTTGGAGGCGGCTTATGTTAGAGAAATTAACATTCAATTATCTGGCAACAGCTATGGTGGACATTCCTGCAGTCAACATGCCAATTGCACGTTCCCACAAAACTTGAGACATCTGTGCCATTGTGTTGTGTGACAAAACAGCACTGTGTAATGATCATGCTGTTTAATCAGCTTCTTGATATGCCACACCTGTCAGGTGGATGGATTATCTTGGCAAAGGAGAAATGCTCACTAACAGGGATGTAAACAAATTTGTGCACAAAATTGGAGAGAAATAAGCTTTTTGTGCGTATGGAACATTTCTGGTATCTTTTATTTCAGCTCATGAAACATAGGATCAACACTTTACATGTTGAGTTTATATTTTTGTTCACTATAGTTTTACACAAAACTCTCAGGCTATATGTATTTAAACAGACTGCACACATCCCTTACAAGAAAACAACATGAAAAAATCACGTGAAAATAACACGTTAACACACGTATGAACAAATCACTTGAATAATGTCACATGTTTAAAAAAAAGGACGTGACCATGTGTCACGATCGTTTACGGACAAGAAGGACCAAGGTGCAGCGTGATATTCATTCATATTGATTTACGTACTGAACACACGACAAAACAACGAACGAAACGTGAAGTCCAAGGTAGACAAATAAACATACCTCACACGGAACAAGATCCCACAACTAACAGGTGCCAAAAGGCTGCCTAAGTATGGACCCCAATCAGAGACAACGAGCAACAGCTGCCTCTGATTGGGAACCACTCAAGCCAACATAGATCTATACATACTAGATCTAACCATAGAAAATCGACATAGCAAACACAACACAGAAAATACACACCCTGACTCAACAAATACAAGTCCTCAGAGTCAGGGTGTGACAGTACCCCCCCCCAAAGGTGCGGACTCCGACCGCGCCACATAAACATAACAGGGTAGGGGCCGGGTGGGCATTCCGCCTCGGAGGCGGATCCGGCTCCGGGCGTGACCACCACTTACTCTCCACCTCCCTGTTGCGCCCCTGGTCTGGTCTGGACCTCGGCACGCTGCTTCCCCTCTCCTTCCTCCCACGACGTACCAAGCCCTGTCTGGACCCTGGTGTGGGAGACCCCGAACCTGGAGAGGGGCTGAAGTCTGGGTCTGGCCTAGAACCGCTGACTGGAGCTGGACCCGACAACGGTGGATCGAACCGCTCTGGCTCCGGAGTGGAGTCGCTGACCGGAGCTGGACTGGACCCCGGTGGAGCGGATTACTCTGGCTCCGGAGGGGATCCACTGACCAGAGTTGGACCGGACCCCGGTGGAGCGGATTGCTCTGGCTCCGGAGTGGAGCAGCTGACCGGTGCCGGACCAGGCACCGGTGGAACAGGCACGGGCCGTGCCGGACTGGACACACGCACCACTGGACTGGACACACGCACCACTCCCCGCACCGGGCCGCTGGTGTGCGTCATCAGCCCGGTCCGGCCCGTTCCTGCTCCCCGCACCAAGCTGATGACGCACACCAGCGGCCCGGTGCGGGGAGCAGGAATGGGCCGCACCGGACTGGCGACGCGCACCACTGGCCTGGTGCGGGGAGCAGGAACAGCCCGGGCCGGGCTGGCGACGCGCACCACTGGCTTGGTGCGAGGGGCAGGAACAGGCCGGGCCGGGCTGGCGACGCGCACCACTGGCTTGGTGCGAGGGACAGGAACAGGCCGGACCGGGCTGGCGACGCGCACCACTGGCTTGGTGCGAGGGGCAGGAACAGGCCGGGCCGGGCTGGCGACGCGCACCACTGGCTTGGTGCGAGGGACAGGAACAGGCCGGACCGGGCTGGCGACGCGCACCACTGGCTTGGTGCGAGGCGCAGGAACAAGCCGGGCCGGGCTGGCGACGCGCACCACTGACTTGGTGCGAGGGACAGGAACAGGCCGGACCGGGCTGGCGACGCGCACCACTGGCTTGGTGCGAGGGGCAGGAACAGGCCGGGCTGGCGACGCGCACCACTGGCTTGATGCGAGGGTCAGGAACAGGCCGGATCGGGCTGGCGACGCACACCACTTGCTTGGTGCGAGGGACAGGAACAGGCCGGGCCGGCGACGCGCACCACAGGTTTGGTGCGAGGAGCAGGAACAGGCTGGACCGGGCTGGCGACGCGCACCACTGGCTTAGTGCAGGGAGCAGGAACAGGCCGGACCGGGCTGGCGACGCGCACCACTGGCTTAGTGCGGGGAGCAGGAACGGGCCGGACCGTACTGGGAAAACCCACCAC
This sequence comes from Coregonus lavaretus, assembly GCF_964263955.1. Taxonomy (NCBI): domain Eukaryota; kingdom Metazoa; phylum Chordata; class Actinopteri; order Salmoniformes; family Salmonidae; genus Coregonus; species Coregonus lavaretus. The sequence goes on from NW_028156271.1 coordinate 21,192, forward strand.
TGGCCTTGTGCGGGAAGCAGGAATGGGTCGGGCCGTACTGGGAACACGCACCACTGGTTTAGTGCGGGGCTCAGGAACGGGCCGGACCGGACTGGCGACACGCACCACTTGCTTGGTGCGAGGAGCGGGACTGGGTTCCCTTATAAACTCCCGCTCCTTCTGCTGCCTAACCAGCTCCCCTCGCCGTGCCTCTACACTCTCCTTCTCCCTTATAGCCTCCTGTAGCTCCTCCCTCTGACCAAGTAACTACTGCTCCCTCTGAACCAATAGCCCCCGTAACCTGGTGGCCTCCTCTCCTAACCTGCAGAATCGCCCTGTCGCTGCCTCCTGCTGCCTCGTCGTCCACACCGTGTGACCCCCCAAAATTTTTATTGGGGTTGCCTCTCGGGTCTCCGTCGTCGGCACTGTTGGCGCCGTTTCTCCTCTCCTACCTGGGCATCCTCCTTCATCGCCTTCCGGTAGCGGACGGCCTCCTCCTCCGTGATTCTCCCCCAACCGAGGAGGACATCTACTAACGTAACCTCCTGTTTAATTCCCGGCGTTTGCACCTGAACACGCTGCTTGGTCCTATTTTGGTGGGATCTTCTGTCACGATCGTTTACGGACGAGAAGGACCAAGGCGCAGCGTGATATGCATTCATATTGATTTATGTACTGAACACACGACAAAACAACGAACGAAACGTGAAGTCCAAGGTAGACAAATAAACATACCTCACACGGAACAAGATCCCACAACTAACAGGTGCCAAAAGGCTGCCTAAGTATGGACCCCAATCAGAGACAACGAGCAACAGCTGCCTCTGATTGGGAACCACTCAGGCCAACATAGATCTATACATACTAGATCTAACCATAGAAAATTGACATAGCAAACACAACACAGAAAATACACACCCTGACTCAATAAATACAAGTCCTCAGAGTCAGGGCGTGACACCATGAGCAACCATTACCGACTTATGTCCACATTCACATGTGCATTTTCACATTTTAATTTCAACTAAGGCTGTCAAACGATATTTTTATCGTAGGATTTGCTGTGATAAATCACGATTAATCGCAAATTCACAATTTGCTCAAATTGAGATGTAATTTAAGATTCTTAATACAAAAAGCATTACAAGAATAATGATGTCTTGATTTTGTCCTAACAGTAATAGTTAGCTAAATCAGTTTAATTGATAAACACTTTCTTTAACCTCAAAGTCCATTTGTTTTGACATCGAATTGCTGTACAGATTATGAATTTCGAATGTTTTCAGTGTATTTGAAACCATTTCAAACAATGGAAAAAAAGGAAAGTGCAGTTTACTTGAGTTCAGTGGCGGCTCCTGAAAAAATTCTCAGGAGGGGCAATTTTTCTGATGATTTAGGTGACCTACACACATTTAAAAAAAGATATGTCCAGCAACAACATGAAGACAGGGGCAGCATATAAGTCAATACCAGAAGCATTTATTGACTGATCTCAAAAGTGTTGGCTTACCAGGGTTGGTGGAGCCCTCAGTTTCATCTTTGCCTCGCAAAGCTAACTCAAACACTCCGCAAAACTTCACACACTGGATTAGCCGGCTGAGGATGTGGCGGTTCTTGCTAATGTCGTAGTAAATATATTTGTTATAGTGAATATGGAATATGATATGTTGAGTAAAATGTTGTGCTAAGATCTATTTAGGTCAGGAGCTGGTTATAAGTTCTGTTCCTATCCAATAACAATGGACAAAAGGGTCCTATCTTGTCAGCCTTGTCAGCAGGTGGCCAAGGACAACACCCACGCCATAGGCCTCTCAGTTCTTCCAACTCACGAGTTCTTGCTCTGAGGACACACACACACACAAACACACACACACACACACATATCACTGTTAAACACACACACACACATCATCACTGTTAAACACACACACACACACACACACAAAAATCCCCTCTCTTAGGCTGAACATTTGAAGACAGAGAACCCGACTCAGAGCCAATGCAACAGTGACAGTAGCCTGCAGGGGACCTCGCCCAACTCATCAGGACCAATCAGAAGATCAGAACTACTAGATTGAACCTACTTCATTTATTGCATAAAATGTCTGCACACAATGTTTCGGGGCTCTCTTCAGATAATAATAATAATAATAATAATAATAATAATAATAATAATAATAATATGCCATTTAGCAGACGCTTTTATCCAAAGCGACTTACAGTCATGCGTGCATACATTTTTGTGTATGGGTGGTCCCGGGGATCGAACCCACTACCTTGGCGTTACAAGCACCATGCTCTACCAGCTGAGCTACAGAAAGTGGATACTCATGGATGCGCATTGCAATTGTAAAATGTCAACACAATTGGAGACACCACGTCATTTTTGGAGACATGTTATTGACAGTAAACTATTGTAGATGCGACTGCTAACTAACTAAAACATTTTAGCTGGCTAGCTAATCATCTTAGCTAAATGTGGGGCAAACAATTCAGTTATTTACCGTTAATTTGAGGGATTGGGGTGAAAGAAATCGAGTTACATAGTGATACTTTACGATATACTGTATTGACAATATCGCAATATTTTAGCGCTAGTTGGCTGTACCTGCACCAAAACACCATTATTGTTCCTTCATAGCTTGTTCTCAATCTTTTCACATTGGGAGCCAATTTGTTTTCAGCACTTTTATTTCCATGACTGATCAAAACTCGTTCTCATGGCTTTCTGATCCCTCTGCAACAGACATATGGTGCGCAATAAAATCACAGTATCGAATCGCAATACGTATAGAATCATGAGACTCGCAATGCTGATGCATATATATTATCGTGAGGTTCCTGGCAATTCCCAGCCCAAGTTCATTTTTAAGAGTTTGACGAACGGGTCCGTGAACGCGATTCCAGATATATTTACCTCTGAATAAACTGCCTTTATTACACCATATCCACATCCAGTAAACTTGTGATTATCAACACTAACCTCATCGTTGTGGCGGCGGACAGCTAGCCTGTATCCCTCGTCATCCAGTTGAGTGAGTGGCAATGTCTTTTTTCGTTCGTACCAATTTTTGGAAAATCCTCGGGTGTAGGACTTTCCGCCTTTAGTAGAAACCTGTTGAATTATTAAATTTGGTCTGGGAGGTCCTAATTGTTTCGTTGCCAATTTATCTTCATTTGTTCGCCGACAAAAAGGAACTTCTTTCAAACAATCCACTCTTTTCTCAGTTACGTTCATGGTTACGTTACGTTACGTATGACGAAAGCGCGTAAGTGCAAGCCCACAGACACCCATTGAGATTGTATTGAAGGCTCTGAAATTTGAAAAAAATAGATTTTACATGGGAGTCTATGACAGAAGTTCTGGGCGATTTTCAATCTGACTGAAATCGCCCCAAAAGGGGGTGGAGCCATTTGAAGCACGACTTTAGCCTGATTCGACATTTAGTGGCAGTGTGGCACTGTGGCAGATCAGACGTATAGATTACAACACTGATAACTACTGTTGCCGTGATATAATTGATTAGAAAAAAAATCCCTTCCTTTTCCCGTTTGGCAGTGCGTCGCCCATATCGCCCTATTGAAGAGGCCGTCCCTGCTTGAGTTAACTGATTAACTCTGACAGCGCACATTTGAACATGTTAATCAGGATAAATAAGGAGACACAGAGCGCTAGCTTCTCTGTTCTTTTCGCTGGGCTTCTTCCAATGGTCACTGACCAACATACATTACTGGTCAAAAGTGTTAGAACACCTACTCATTCAAGGATTTTTCTTTATTTTTACTATTTTCTACATTGTAGAATAATAGTGAAGACATCAAAACTGTGAAATAACACATATGGAATCATTTAGTAACCCAAAAAGTGTTAAACAAATCCAAATATAGTATAGCTTTGCACACTCTTGGCATTCTCTCAACCAGCTTCATGAGGTGGTCACCTGGAATACATTTCAATTAACAGGTGTGCCTTTTAAAAATTTAATTTGTGGAATTTATTTCCTTCTTAATGCATTTGAGCCAATCAGTTGTGTTGTGACAAGGTAGTGGGGGTATACAGAAGATACCCTTATTTGGTAAAAGACCAAGTCCATATTATGGCAAGAACAGCTCAAATAAGCAAAGAGAAATGACAGTCCATCATTACTTTAAGACACAAAGGTCAGTCAATCCAGAACATTTCAAGAACTTTGAAAGTTTCTTAAAGTGCAGTCGCAAAAACCATCAAGTGCTATGATGAAACTGGCTCTCATGAGGACCACCACAGGAATGGAAGACCCAGAGTTACCTCTGCTGCAGAGGGTAAGTTCATTAGAGTTACCAGCCTCAGAAATTGCAGCCCAAATAAATGCTTCACAGAGTTCAAGTAACAGACAAATCTCAACATCAACTGTTCAGAGGAGACTGTGTGAATCAGGCCTTCATGGTTGAATTGCTGCAAAGAAACCACTATTAAAGGACACCAATAAGAAGAAGAGACTTGCTTGGGACAAGAAACACGAGCAATGGACATTAGACCGGTAGAAATGTGTCCTTTGGTCTAGAGTCCAAATTTGAGATTTTTGGTTCAAACCGCCGTGTCTTTGTGAGACGCGGTGTTGGTGAACGGATGACCTCCGCATGTGTATTTCCCACCGTAAATCATGGAGGAGGAGGTGTTAAGGTGTGGGGGTGCTTTGCTGGTGACACTGTCTTTGATTTATTTAGAATACACTTAACCAGCATGGCTACCACAGCATTCTGCAGTGATACGCCATCCCATCTGGTTTGGGCTTAGTGGGACTATCATTTGTTTTTCAACAGGACAATGACCCAACACACCTCCAGGCTGTGTAAGGGCTATTTTACCAAGAAGGAGAGTGATGGAGTACTGCATTTGATGACCTGGCCTCCACAATCCCCCGACCTCAACCAAATTGAGATGGTTTGGGATGAGTCGGACCGCAGAGTGAAGGATAAGCAGCCAACAAGTGCTCAGCATATGTGGGAACTCCTTCAGGACTGTTGGAAAAGCATTCCAGGTGAAGCTGGTTGAGAGAATGCCAAGAGTGTTCAAAGCTGTCATCAAGGCAAAGGGTGGCTATTTGAAGAATCTCAAATATAACATATATTTTGATTTGTTGAACAGTTTTTTGGTTACTACATGATTCCATATGTGTTATTTCATAGTTTGATGTCTTCACTATTATTCTACAATGTAGAAAATAGTAAAAATAAAGAAAAACCCTTGAATGAGTAGGTGTTCTAAAACGTTTGACCGGTAGTGTATGAAGAAGAGAGACTGTGCAGTAACACTCTGAACGGATGGCTCAGAAATAATACATAATTACTTTTAACGCACTTAAATTATTATACTCAGGTAGGCTAAGTCACCTTTTTACAGAATAGCATTGCAGAATTTGCAATTCCATATGCAGAAACATTGCTACTGCAACATGCAAACACAACCTTTTCACATTTGAGGAGAATAAAACTATTTCACTACCACATGTGAACTTGCAATTCCACATGTGAAAGTGGGATTTTCACATGTGGAGTTTTTAACGTGAAAAGGTTATTCCATATGTGAAAGTGGGATTTTCACATGTGGAGTTGTTCAGATATGAAATTGCATATCCGATTTTCACAAGTGGAAGTTTTTACCTGTGAAATTGCAAATTTCACATGTGCAACTGCAATTCACATGAGGTGAAAACATGTTTTTCTTCTCAAATGTGAAAAGGTGGTTTTAACATGTGAACTCTAAATGTAATAAATGTGAAAATATGGTTTCACATGTGAAATTTAAAGGGATACCTCGGGATTTGGGCAACTTCCCAACAGTCAGATGAACAGATACCATTTTTACGTCTCTGTGTCCAGTATGAAGGAAGTTAGAGATAGTTTTGTTAGCCGATGATAACTAGCGTTAGTGCAATTACGTGTTTTTTTGTAAGGGATGGACCCACCACAGAGATAAAAAACTGGAACTAGAGTGTCAGTGTGTATTAACACAATTATTGTGGGAAATGGACCATGTTGCCATGGAGGACCACACTAGACTTTGTTCTTATGTGATGGCCTAGGAACATGAATAAATGCATAGACTTTCACGTACATCTAAACACACACATGCACATTAAGTACGTACATAAATGAAAGCACACACACACTGAGTAGTGGACATTGCATACTATGTGTGTGTGTGTGTGTGTGTGTGTGTGTGTCAGTGTGTGTGTATGTTTGATTATGTGTTTCTAAACTAGGTGTCATGGCTATGCGTTTCAAGGTGTCACAGTGTGTCAGAGTAACACAGACCAGACTCACTTCCACACACTGCAGTTCCACCTCTAAGATCATGATCACAGAGAAACAAGAACTGTACTTGGCAGCAGTTTGGCTATAGTACATGAATAGGACATATTTTGTCTTTATTCAAACTAAAGAAAACAGAGGTTGTGTGTGTGGAAGCTGGCACAATGAACAAGCCATTTAATTCTGGAGGAAAATTATATTCAGGCAAAAAAATAGGTCCTCTCACTTTCTCCCCCCCCCCCCTCTCTCTCTCCACCCTTCCCTTCCTCCCACTCTCTCTCTCTCTCTCTACACTCCTCCCCCCCTCTCTCTCTCTCTCTCTACCCCCCCCCCCCCCCCCAGTCAGCTACTGTACCTGAGATGTGGGGGTGACTTATTTGACCTAATGATCTAGAACATTGTGGGTGCTCCACACCCAGAGGCAATTTCTCTGAAGCAGTGGTCCAATGCAAATGGTATATTGTGACCCACCCCAACACACACACGCACATACACACACACAGACACACTTACTGTGATTAGCTCCTTCCTCAAGTGGTCTGGCTGGGATTACCTTCACTCTACCAGTCAGACAGACTTTTATCATCACCATGGCAACACACACAGACAGCCAGGAAACTATCACTCACTCTCTCTGCACATCTCTCTCTCTCTCTCTCTCTCTCTCTCTCTCTCTCTCTCTCTCTCTCTCTCTCTCTCTCTCTCTCTCTCTCTCTCTCTCTCTCTCTCTCTCTCTCTCTCTCTCTCTCAATTCAATTCAATTTGCTTTATTGGCATGATGTAACAATGTACATATTGCCAAAGCTTACTTTGGATATTTACACTATTAACATAATTAAAATAATAATTATCAATATTGTCAACGGGACAACAGTAACAACAATAACCAAGGGTTAAAATAACCATTGAACAATAACAATATAGAGGACATGTGCAGGTTGGTTGGTCTGTCAGACACTGTCCCTCATCTTATGGCAGGCAGCAATGTAGTGCGCTGCCAACCCACAGCTCTCTGAGTCCTCACCCAACAGGATGGGTAGCCTATTCTCATCAGAGAGGGCTTTGAAACCTTGAAAATTGTTTCAAATTTGGGGAAATGACACTCTCTAATTGTTTTATATTTTTGACATTTTGTCAGGAAATGCAGCTCTGTCTCAGGTTCTGCTGTGGTGCAGTGGTTTCATAGCCTTTCCTCTACAGGGAGCCAGGTTTTCCTGTGTCTACCCTTCTCAATGGCAAGGCTGTGCTCACTGAGCCTGTACTTTGTCAAGGTTTTTCTAAGGTTTTGATCAGTAACCATGGTTAAGTAGTTAGCCACGGTGTACTGTTGATTTAGGGCCAGATAGCACTGCATTTTACTTTGTGCTTGTGCTTGTGTTTCCCAATAAGCAATGTAGTTTTGTTTTGACTGTGTTGTAATTTGGTTTATTCTGATTGATTGGATGTTCTGGTCCTGAGGCTTCAGTGTGTTAGTTGAACAGGTTTATGAACTCAGCCCCAGGACCAGCTGGATGAGGGGACTCTTTTCTTTGCTCAGCTCTTGGCATTGCAGGGCTTGTTAATGATATGAGAGGGGGTCACTGTATTTTAGATGTTTCCAAAACTGAATTGCTATTTTTTGAGTTTTTATTATTAGTGGATATTGGCCTAATTCTGCCCTGCATGCATTGTTTGTAGTAGGATGATCTTACAGAACTCTGCATGCAGGGTTTCAATGGGGTGTTTGTCCCATTTGGTGAAATCTTGTTTTGCAAGTGGACCCCACACCTCGCTGCCATAAAGTGCAATTGGTTCAATGACACATTCAATTGAATTTTTAGCCACATTTTTATAGGTATTTTCATTTGTTTTTAATGGCGTAGAATGCCCTGCGTGCTTTCTCTCTCAGTTCATTCACTGCATCATTAAGGTGTCCAGTTGAGCTTATTTTTAAACCTAAGTAATTGTAGTGTGTGCAGTACTGTATATATTTTGTACAAATTGAGAACTTTGGTCTAATTCCCTGAGATCTGGGTCTTCTCTGGAAAATCATTATTTTAGTATTTTTGGGGTTTACTGCCAGGGCCCAGGTCTGGCAGTACTGCTCTAGCAGGTCCAGGTTCTACTGTAGGCCATGTGCCATGGGTGATAGCAGACATAGGTCATTTGCGAAGAGCAGGCATTTAACCTCTGAATTGTGGAGACTAACACCAGGGGCTGGAGATTCTTCTAGAATTGTGGCCAATTCGTTGATGTAAATATTGAAGAGTGCAGGGCTCAGATTGCAACCCTGGCGAAGGCCACACCCCTGGTTAAAGAATTCTGTTATTTTCTTGCCAATTTTGATGCTGCACGTATTGCCAGTTGATTTAATTATGTCATATGTTTAACCCCCTACACCACATTCAATAACTTTGTAGAACAGTCCTGTATGCCAAATAGAATCAAAAGCTTTTTGGAAGTCGATAAAGCAAGCGTACGTTTTGGTATTATTTTGGTGGACACGTAGGGTGTAAATATGATCGTTGTGCGATATTTTGGTATAAATCCAATTTGTCTTTTACTCAAGACATTGTGCTTATTAAGGAAGTTTAGAACTCTTACATGTATAATACTACAGAAAACCTTACCCAGGTTACTGTTCACACAAATGCCTCTGTAATTGTTAGGATCAAATTTGTCTCCGTTCTTAAAGATTGGGGTTATGAGTCCTTGATTCCAGAAGTCAGGGAAATAACCTACACTCAGGCTCAAATTAAACAGTTTTAATATAGCCAATTGACATTTTGTACTAGTGAATTTGAGCATCTCATTTAGGATGCCATCTGGTCCGCATGCTTTTTTTAATTTGAGGGCCTGAAGTTTCTTATAGAGCTCCTGGTCAGTAATTGGAGATTCCAATGGATTTTGATTGTCCTTTATAGCTTTTTCTAATCCATTCAACTTCTCATGAGTTTGGCATTGTTCTGCGTTTGTGTCAAGTTGAACGGTGTTGTAGAGTGTTTTAAAATGGGTTGTCCATATGTCACCATTTTGTATCACTAATTCCTCTTGTTTAGATTTTTTTAGTTTTTTCCAATTTTGCCAGAAGTTGTTTGTGTTTATGGACTCCTCAATTAGTGTCAGCTGCTTGCTGTTGTACTGTGCTTTTTTGGTTCTGAGTGTACGTTTATAGAGTTTTAAAGTCTCACAGTAATGAAGGCATATTTCACCATTATTTGGGTCTCTGTGCTTTTGGTTTGATAGTGTTCTAAGTTTTATCCTTATAATTTTACAATCTGCATCAAACTAGTTGTCATCTGTGGTCTTTTTTGTTTTATTTGTTATCAATTTCAGTTGTGCTTCTTTTGCTGTTTGCCTGAATATATAGTTGATGTTTTTTACTGCTAGATTGATGCCTTCTTTACTGTCAGTGAATTTGGTATCCAGAAAGTTATCTAAGAGTGTTTGGATATTTTGGTTACTGGTTGCTTTCTGGTATTCTTCTGTGCTGTTTTGGGCCCATCTGTATGAATTTCTGATGTTGTACAGCTTACTGGGCTGTGAATGTGTGGTTGTTTCCATGTCTGTTCTTTTGAGGAACAACGTCATTTGGCTGTGATCAGACAGAGGTGTTAGTGGCTTGACGGTGAATGAGCTGAGATAGAAAGGGTCAATGTCTGTATTCATATAGTCTACTGTGTAACTTTTAGTACAATAGGTGTGTGTGTGTCTGTGTGTGTGTGTGCGTGTGTGCGCGTTTCTCTCTCTCTCTCTCTCTCTCTCTCTCTCTCTCTCTCTCTCTCTCTCTCTCTCTCTCTCTCTCTCTCTCTCTCTCTCTCTCTCTCTCTCTCTCTCTCTCTCTCTCTCTCTCTCTCTCTCTCTCTCTCTCTCTCTCTCTGTCAATTCAAGGGGCTTTATTGGCATGGGAAACATATGTTTACATTGCCAAAGCAAGTGAAATGGATAAACAAAAGTGAAATAAACTATAAAAAGTGAACAGTAAATATTACTCACAAAAGTTCCAAAAGAATAAAGACATTTCAAATGTCATATTATGTGCAAATAGTTAAAGTGCAAAAGGGAAAATAAATAAACATAAATATGGGTTGTGTTTGTTTTTAACTGGTTGCCCTTTTCATGTGGCAACAGGTCACAAACCTTGCTGTTGTGATTGCACATGGTGGTATTCCACCCAATAGATATGGTAGTTTATCAAAATTGGATTTGATTTCGAATTCTTTGTGGGTGTGTGTAATCTGAGGGAAACATGTGTCTCTAACATGGTCATACATTTGGCAGGAGGTTAGGAAGTGTAGCTCAGTTTCCACCTCATTTTGTGGGCAGTGTGCACATAGCCTGTCTTCTCTTGAGAGCCAGGTCTGCCTTCAGCGGCCTCTCTCAATAGCAAGGCTATGCTCACTGAGTCTGTACATAGTCAAAGCTTTCCTTCATTTTGGGTCAGTGACAGTGGTCAGGTATTCTGCTACTGTGTACTCTCTGTTTAGGGCCAAATAGCATTCTAGTTTGCACAGTTTTTTTGTTATTTAATGTGTCAAGTAATTATCAGTTAGATTTTTCATGATTTGGTTGGGTCTAATTGTGTTGCTGTCCTGGGGCTCTGTGGGGTCTGTTAGTGTTTGTGAACAGAGCGCCAGGACCAGCTTGCTTAGGGCTCTTCTCCAGGATCATCTCTCTGTAGGTGATGGCTTTGTTATGGAAGGTTTGGGAATCGCTTCCTTTTAGGTGGTGGTAGAATTTAACGGCTCTTTTCTGGATTTTGATCATTAGCGGGTATCGGCCCAATTCTGCTCTGCATGCATTATTTGGTGTTTTACGTTGTACACTGAAGATATTTTTGCAGAATTCTGCATGCAGAGTCTCAATTTGGTGTTTGTCCCATTTTGTGAATTCTTGGTTGGTGAGCGGACTCCAGACCTCACAACCATAAAGGGCAATGGGTTCTATAACTGATTCAAGTATTTGTAACCAGATCCTAATTGGTATGTCAAATTTTATGTTCCTTTTGATGGCATAGAAGGCCCTTCTTGCCTTGTCGCTCAGATCGTTCAGCTTTGTGGAAGTTACCTGTGGCGCTGATGTTTAGGCCGAGATATGTATAGTTTTTTGTGTGCTCTAGGGCAACGGTGTCTAGATGGAATTTGTATTTGTGGTCCTGGAAACTGGACCTTTTTTGGAACACGATTATTTTTGTCTTACTGAGATTTACTGTCAGGGCCCAGGTCTGACAGAATCTGTGCAGAAGATCTAGGTGCTGCTGTAGGACCTCCTTGGTTGGTGAACAGATCATCAGCAAACAGTAGACATTTGACTTCAGATTCTAGTAGTGTGAGGCCGGGTGCTGTACACTGTTCTAGTGCTTTCGCCAATTCGTTGATATATATGTTGAAGAGGGTGGGGCTTAAGTTGTATCCCTGTCTCACCCCACGGCCCGGTGGAAAGAATTGTGTGTGTTTTTTGCCAATTTTATCCGCACACTTGTTGTTTGTGTACATGGATTTTATAATGTCGTATGTTTTTCCCCCAACACCACTTTCGATCAATTTGTATAGCAGACCCTCATGCCAAATTGAGCCAAAAGCTTTGTTAAAGTCAACAAAGCATGAGAAGACTTTGCCTTTGTTTTGGTTTGTTTGTTTGTCAATTAGGGTGAATATGTGGTCTGTCGTACGGTAATTTGGTAAAAAGCCACATTGGCATTGGTAGATTGTTTTCACTGAGGAAATGTACACGTCTGCTGTTAATGATAATAAAGAGGATTTTCCCAAGGTTGCTGTTGATGCATATCCCACGGTAGTTATTGGGGTCAAATTTGTCTCCACTTTTGTGGATTGGGGTTATCAGTCCTTGGTTCCAAATATTGGGGAAGATGCCAGAGCTGAGGATGATGTTAAGGAGTTTAAGTGTAGGCAATTGGAATTTGTGGTCTGTATATTTTATCATTTAATGTAGGATACCATCAACACCACATGCCTTTTTGGGTTGGAGGGTTTGTATTTTGTCCTGTAGTTCATTCAATGTAATTGGATAATTCAGTGGGTTCTGGTATTCTTTAATAGCTGATTCTAAGATTTGTAATTTGTTTTTGCTGTTTGTTCTTTGTTATAGAGCCAAAAGGATTGGAGAAGTGGTTTATCCATACATCTCCGTTTTGCATAGATAAGTCTTCGTGTTGTTGTTTGTTTAGTGTGTTCCAATTTTCCCAGAAGTGGTTAGATTCTATGGATTCTTCAATTACATTGAGCTGATTTCTTACATGCTGTTTCTTCTTTTTTCTTAGCATATACAGTGGGGAAAAAAAGTATTTGGTCAGCCACCAATTGTGCAAGTTCTCCCACTTAAAAAGATGAGAGAGGCCTGTAATTTTCATCATAGGTACACGTCAACTATGACAGACAAAATGAGAAAAAAAATCCAGAAAATCACATTGTAGGATTTTTAATGAATTTATTTGCAAATTATGGTGGAAAATAAGTATTTGGTCAATAACAAAAGTTTTGTCAATACTTTGTTATATACCCTTTGTTGGCAATGACACAGGTCAAACGTTTTCTGTAAGTCTTCACAAGGTTTTCACACACTGTTGCTGGTATTTTGGCCCATTCCTCCATGCAGATCTCCTCTAGAGCAGTGATGTTTTGGGGCTGTCGCTGGGCAACACGGACTTTCAACTCCCTCCAAAGATTTTCTATGGGGTTGAGATCTGTAGGCTGGCTAGGCCACTCCAGGACCTTGAAATGCTTCTTACGAAGCCACTCCTTCGTTGCCCGGGCGGTGTGTTTGGGATCATTGTCATGCTGAAAGACCCAGCCACGTTTCATCTTCAATGCCCTTGCTGATGGAAGGAGGTTTTCACTAAAAATCTCACGATACATGGCCCCATTCATTCTTTCCTTTACACGGATCAGTCGTCCTGGTCCCTTTGCAGAAAAACAGCCCCAAAGCATGATGTTTCCACCCCCATGCTTCACAGTAGGTATGGTGTTCTTTGGATGCAAATCAGCATTCTTTGTCCTCCAAACACGACGAGTTGAGTTTTTACCAAAAAGTTATATTTTGGTTTCATCTGACCATATGACATTCTCCCAATCCTCTTCTGGATCATCCAAATGCACTCTAGCAAACTTCAGACGGGCCTGGACATGTACTGGCTTAAGCAGGGGGACACGTCTTGCACTGCAGGATTTGAGTCCCTGGCGGCGTAGTGTGTTACTGATGGTAGGCTTTGTTACTTTGGTCCCAGCTCTCTGCAGGTCATTCACTAGGTCCCCCCGTGTGGTTCTGGGATTTTTGCTCACCGTTCTTGTGATCATTTTGACCCCACGGGGTGAGATCTTGCGTGGAGCCCCAGATCGAGGGAGATTCTCAGTGGTCTTGTATGTCTTCCATTTCCTAATAATTGCTCCCACAGTTGATTTCTTCAAACCAAGCTGCTTACCTATTGCAGATTCAGTCTTCCCAGCCTGGTGCAGGTCTACAATTTTGTTTCTGGTGTCCTTTGAGAGCTCTTTGGTCTTGGCCATAGTGGAGTTTGGAGTGTGACTGTTTGAGGTTGTGGACAGGTGTCTTTTATACTGATAACAAGTTCAAACAGGTGCGATTAATACAGGTAACGAGTGGAGGACAGAGGAGCCTCTTAAAGAAGAAGTTACAGGTCTGTGAGAGCCAGAAATCTTGCTTGTTTCTAGGTGACCAAATACTTATTTTCCACCATAATTTGCAAATAAATTCATTAAAAATCCTACAATGTGATTTTCTGGATTTTTTTTTCTCAATTTGTCTGTCATAGTTGACTTGTACCTATGATGAAAATTACAGGCCTCTCTCATCTTTTTAAGTGGGAGAACTTGCACAATTGGTGGCTGACTAAATACTTTTTTTCCCCACTGTATCTGTACTATTTTAGTGTTTCACCATAGTGAAGGCGTAGACTCAGGTTTTCTGGGTCTCTATGTTTTTGGTTGGATAGGTTTCTAAAAAAAATTATTAGGTTTTTGTATTCTTCATCAAACCATTTGTCATTGTTGTTAATTTTCTTAGGTTGTCTGCTTGGAATTTTTTGATTTGATAGGGAAGCTGAAAGGTCAAATATACTGTTTAGTCTCTCTCTCTCTCTCTCTCTCTCTCTCTCTCTCTCTCTGTCTCTCTCTCTCTCTCTCTCTCTCTCTCTCTCTCTCTCTCTCTCTCTCTCTCTCTCTCTCTCTCTCTCTCTCTCTCTCTCTCTCTCTCTCTCTCTCTCTCTCTCTCTCTCTCTCTCTCTCTCTCACCACATGTTCCCTACACTGTTTCCTAATTAGTGATGTACATCCTAAAGGGTGTATATATCCATCATCCTTCAGTATGGATAGAATATATAAAGCTAGCTGTCTTCATTTCCCTCGTTGATCCGTCTGTCTGTGTGTTCACTCTCCCTCGCCCCCAGGTACTAACACAGGAGCTCAAAGGTTGCATGATTTGTACAAAAAGCGGCCGAGCAGATAGGAGAAGCCAGGTTAGTTCAGGTTAGATTGGCTAGCTATAGCGCTTCTAATTTGGTCTGCGAACCTCACATTAGAGAAATAATTACAGAGTTGATGGTTAAAACACTGCAGGGGAAAACCATGCTATGAGACAGGAACGAGCTAGCGCTGTTAATTTTATTTTCATTTATCTCCTGGAGCTATTTACACTAACAAGGTTTTGTGTGTGTGTGGCTGATTGTTGTGGCCTATCAGTTTATTATAGATTTCTGTGCAGAGTGTAGTCAAGAGGGAGACAATACTCTGTTGGTTTGGGTGGAGCTGAATATGAGAAATTAGTAAGACAGAGTCTGAGCAAGTCTTGGAATGGATCATTTGGCCATTTTCTCAAATTGTTATTATGCTTATTAGATTTCTGCGGGGGCGCGGACATTGACCTAAGGGGGTTAACGTGGTATTTCTAATGCATTTGAGCTGTAAAATACCTTTTATGTCTAATTCTGTATGCTATAATTATTTTAAAAACCTTTTCAATCTACAAAGTCATAAAAATCATCAGAACGTGAAAGAAAGTGAAATTATTTCTGAGAACCATTTTACCTTCAGATTTCATTTCATTTTTCTGATTGTTAATCCTAACCTCCAATTTGGGAACAAAGCTATGAAATGCATTTTTTTCTGAAGTCGTCACGTGGTGTTGTGGGTTTGTTTCCCACGGGGGGGGCAGTATGAAAATGTATGCACTCACTAACTGTAAGTCGCTCTGGATAAGAGCGTCTGCTAAATTACTAAAATGTGAAAATGTGTGTGTATGTGGTGGGTGGGTGAAAAATAATGACTCTGATGGGATTATAAAAAACTACAACCATCACATTGTTACCACACTCACGCTATGCCTTACCAAGCTCCCTACACATTATCATACACACATTATTATAGAAGCAAGCCTTACAGAAGGGATAGTTACAGTGTGTCTCATTCAGTGTTGGCCTCACCTGTAAAATGGACGATGTGAAGAATATAAATATGTAAAAACTCTCTGTGTGTGTTTATTTTTGGTTTTACTATCCTTGTGGGGACCAGAAGTCCTCACAAGGATAGTAAAACAAGTGGGGACATTTCATATTGTCAAAGACTCCAGCCACCCAAGTCAAAGACTGTTCTCTCTGCTACCGCAATGCAAGCGGTACCGATGCAACAAGTCTGAAGCTAACAGGACCCTGAACAGCTTTTACCCCCAAGCCATAACTAACTCTTTTGACTCATCACATTATTATTTATTCTGTTGCCTAGCTAGTCATTTTATCACTTCCTATATGTACATATCTACCTCGATTACCTTGAACCCCTGCACATCGACTCAGTACTGGTACCCTGTGCATATAGCCAAGTTAACCTCACTCATTGTGTTTCTCTCTGTAACTTTTCTCTCTGCATTGTTGTAAAAATGATATTTTAGGCATAGGGGTTAGGTTTAGGGTTAGGGTTACAATAAGGTTAGGGTTAGAGTCAGGGTTAGGGTTAGGGGTTAGGGGTTAGGGGTTAGGGTTAGGGTTAGGATTAGGATTAGGGTTATGGGTTTAGTGTTAGGGTTAAGGTTAGAGTTAGGTTACGTTTTTTGGATGGGAATCAATTGTTTGGTCCCCCACAAGGATAGTAAAACAAGCGTGTGTGTTTATGTGCATGCGTGTGCGTGTGTGTGTGTGTGTGTGAGCGTGTTAGTGCGTGTGCATGTGCATATGTGGGTGTGTATGTGTGTTTTTGTATAACACTCTAGTCAAACCCTAACCTTTGTTCCTACAGCTCACAGATAGGGCCCTTGAAGAAATTATCAAAGCTGGTCTGGATATGACACACAATCACAAACGTATATACAGTGACCTTACATCTTCAATATGGTGGAGCCCAGCTCCCACTGTTTCTTATTCCTTCAGAAAAAGAAGCAGGGTCTTTATAGGTTATAGAAAAGGACCCCATATGTGATTTGTGTTCCCTTTTACTACAATACTATTTACAGGGAAGTGGGGGAGAGAGTATTTACTCTGTGTACATACGTTATGTGCGTGTATATGGATTGTATGTAAGGGTCACTTGACAAATACCTACACATTGTGTTTGCTTAGTAAGGGGTGGCAGGTAGCCTCGAGGTCAAAGCGTTGCGCCAGTAACCAAAAGGTTTGATTACCGGCAACGACAACTTAAAAATACAAATCTGTCGCTGTGCCCTTGAGCAAGGCACTTAACCCCAATTGCTCTAGGGGCACTGTATAATGGTGACCCTGGCCGTGACCCGCCTCCCTGCGGAGTTGCGATATGCAAAAATAAAGAAAAACATTTCCATTACACACTTGTGTGTAACAGGACAAGGGGGATCGTTTAGAGGATTATTGCTCTCTCTTTTCTTAATTTCTCATTTTTTTTATATCAGTTCGCTCTGTGCTCTGCCTCTCTCTCTCTCTCTCGCCGGCCTTTTTCTCTCCCTCTGCTTCCAGGAATGCCTAAGAAAGACAAAGAATGGTGAACAAATAAATGGATGTGGAGGCATAGATGGAAGGAGGGATGGATGGACAGAGGGAGGGAGGGCAGGGAAGGAGGGATGAGGGACAGAGGGAGGGAGGAAGGGAACAGAGGGAGGAAGGGCAGGGAAGGAGGGATGAGGGACAGAGGGAGGGAGGAAGGGAACAGAGGGAGGAAGGGCAGGGAAGGAGGGATGGAGGGATAGTGTGTTATGGTTAAGACTGTTGTAATTTTTTTAACCCTTTTTCCTCCTCCCTTAGATAATAACTCTGATGCTTACATTGAGGGATAACTCCTTGTTTAACTACAAACGTTCCATAGCCCAACTGTTATGACTACAGAAGATTCCTTCTTCATGTGAAGACACATCTGTTCATTCTCTCTCAAACACGCCTTGTATCATCCTCTGATGATGACCAAGCCCACGACGACCGAAATGTCCAAAGTTTTATTTGATTTTTGGTGCAAAACAAGCGATATGTCTCTTAAAATGTATGCATGATTTTAACCAATTTGTCCAGATAACAACTGTTTATTTCCTGTGTGCATACAAACATGAATAGGTGCATGTGTGTGTATGTGCACGTGTGTGTGTGTGTCTGTGTGCTTGTGTATGTGCATGCGTGTGTGCTCCCTGCTTCGTTTTATCATAGCAGGTTGTCTTTTCTCCTAACCCTGACATTTGGAGCCATGTGGTAATGCTCCTCACATATCAATTTCACCTATTTTCTCATCAGACCCATTTCCCCTGCAGAAAATGGAATCATTTACGCTTTCAGCAATTTCTTATTGATTGGCTCACTGCTGGAAATAGGAACAGCCATTATAGCCACGCTACCATGCAGTTAAATTGAGTTTTAAGCAGGACTGTAAAATATATCATTTCACAACCACTAAAACAAAAGCTTTTATATTTGTGGACACTAAGGATCAAATGCCTAAAACAACATGTTTTGTTGTATGGTGGTGCTATTTTTGATGTATACGCATTTCCCCTACATTGTAGATTACTGTGTGTCTAGCCTAAAACTAGGCCTGTTGAATTGATTGACTCACTGTCTAACAAGCACTTGGATATGCAGTTGTATTTTAAAGTGTTAAAATGAAATAATGTTAACAATTTCATATCCACACTGGGTTCTCTTCATTGGCTGTAAGAGAGAAAATGTGGTTGTTCCAGAAATGCCTAATAAATAAATGAACTGTATAAATTATACACTTGGTGTGTGTGTGTGTGTGCGTGTGTGTGATTATGTGATGTACAGTACACACCAACAGGGCTGATGTAGCTTTGAAGGTGCACTAAGAATCAACAGGGACATGATCACAGGCTGTGCCTCAGGTCCTCACGTCCCCCCCACACACACGCATGCATGCGACCACACACACACACACACACGCTCGCATGGACACCGCACAGAGCCTTGGCCTACTCTATCTTTGGCCAAGGGCAACAACCCCCTCTCCTCTTGCAACAAATTCCTCTATGAACCACGGCTATGGATAAACACACAACACAAGACCCCCAGTCCCACCATATGGACCCCTCCCCTCACAACCACCAAACTGGGGTTGTGGTCCTCTCTGATCCCAGGAACACATGTAGATGCTGGCCTCAGATGAAGTGGAGAGACTGTCATCTTCACCACAAACCACCAGCCCAGCCCAGCACTGGTCGTGCCCAGGGGATGATGCCTCTCGCTGGGCCAGGAGAGGGGAGAGGAGTGCCTGGGGGGTGGGGCTGGAGCTCACACCTCCCTCCACTATGGACCTGGAACCAAATAACCCAAGCCCAGCTATCCCCATGCTTCATAAATAATGCTCACTGTTAATAATTAATGAATAATTACTACTCTGCTTTTAATTATTTGACCAAGGACTCGGTCAGCAAATGATTTGGTAGCAGCCCCCTTCTCCCCCTGCTTCGCTCCCTTCTCCTATTTCCATGGAGGTGTTTGTGTAGGGCCTTTAGGGCCTTTCAACACCGCCAACCCCTCCGTCCCTCCGTCCCTCCACCACCCCACACCCTCCACCTCTCCACACCTCCAAGCCCTCCAACCTCTCCACCAGTGGAGGCTCCTCAGAGGAGGAAGGGGAGGACCATATTCCTCAGTGAATTTCCAAAAAATGTAATATAGTGAAACATTACAATATAGGGTACCATTATGGCGCCGAAGAAGATGGCAGCCGTTTTACAGCCCTCTAACCAATTGTACTATTATGTGTGTTTTTTCGCGTTATTTGTAATTTATTCTGTACATAATGTTTCTGCCACCGTCTCTTATGACCAAAAAGAGCTTCTGGATATCAGGACAGCGATTACTCACCTCGTATTGGATGAAGATTTTTTCATCAACGAGTCGGACGCAAAGGATATCCTACAGACACCCGACAAGGCCCAAATCCCTGTCATTCGCATGAGAAAGAGACGGAGATATCGTGGACGTAGGTCGGGGTGCCTTGTAAGGATCCGACGGCGAGCAAGTAAACTGCCTCTACCATCAGTCCTATTAGCCAATGTTCAATCATTTGAAAATAAATTAGACGACCTAAGATTACGGTTATCCTACCAACGGGACATTAAAAACTGTAATATCTTATGTTTCACCGAGTCGTGGCTGAACGACGACATGGACAACATACAGCTGATGGGATATATGCTACATCGGCAGGATAGAACGGCTGACTCCGGTAAGACAAGGGGTGGCGGTGTATATTTGTAAACAACAGATGGTGCATAAAATCTAATACTAAGGAAGTCTCTAGGTTTTTCTCGACTGAGGTAGAGTATCTCATGATAAGCTGTAGACCACACTATATAACAAGAGCATTTTCATCTATATTTTTTGTAGCTGTCTACTTACCACCACAAACCGATGCAGGCACTAAGATTGCACTCAACGAGCTGTATAAGGCCATAAGTAAACAGGAAAACGCTCATCCAGAGGCAGCGCTCCTAGTGGCTGGGGACTTTAATGCAGAGAAACTTAAATCTGTTCTACGTAATTTCTACCAGCATGTTATATGTGCAACCAGAGGGGAAAAAACTCTAGACCACCTTTCCTCCACACACAGAGATGCGTACAAAGCTCTCCCTGGCCCTCCATTTGGCAAATCTGACCATAACTCTATCCTCCTGATTCCTGCTTATAAGCAAAAACTAAAGCAGGAAGCACCAGTGACTCGGTTAATAAGGAAGTGGTCAGATGACGCAGATGCTAAGCTACAGGACTGTTTTGCTAGCACAGACTGGAATATGTTCTGGGATTCTTCCGATAGCATTGAGGAGTACACCACATCAGTCACTGGCTTCATCAATAAGTGGATCATTGACGTCGTCCCCACAGTGACCGTACACACATACCCCAACCAGAAGCGATGGATTACAGGCAACATCCGCACTGAGGTAAAGGGTAGAGCTGCCGCTTTCAAGGAGCGGGACTCTAACACGGACGCTTATAAGAAATCCCGCTGTGCCTTCCAACGAACCATCAAACAGGCAAAGAGTCAATACAGGACTAAGATTGAATCGTACTACACCGGCTCTGACGCTCGTATGATGTGGCAGGGCTTGAAAACTTTTACAGACTACAAAGGGAAACACAGCCGCGAGCTGCCCAGTGACACAAGCCTACCAGACGAGCTAAATCACTTCTCTGCTCGCTTCAAGGCAAGCAACACTGAAACATGCATGAGAGCATCAGCTGTTCTGGATGACTATGTGATCAAGCTCTCTGTAGCCGATGTGAGTAAGACTTTTAAGCAGGTCAACATTCACAAGGCTGTAGGGCCAGACGGATTACCAGGACGTGAACTCCGAGCATGCGCTGACCAACTGTCAA
Organism: Coregonus lavaretus; assembly: GCF_964263955.1. Classification (NCBI taxonomy): domain Eukaryota; kingdom Metazoa; phylum Chordata; class Actinopteri; order Salmoniformes; family Salmonidae; genus Coregonus; species Coregonus lavaretus. The sequence goes on from NW_028156271.1 coordinate 42,262, forward strand.
GTGTCTTCACTGACATTTTTAACATGTCCCTGACTGAGTCTGTAATACCAACATGTTTCAAGCAGACCACCATAGTCCCTGTGCCCAAGAACACTAAGATAACCTTCCTAAATGACTACCGACCCGTAGCACTCACGTCTGTAGCCATGAAATGCTTTGAAAGGCTGGTCATGGCTCACATCAACACCATTATCCCAGAAAACCTAGACCCACTCCAATTTGCAACCTGCCCCCAACAGATCCACAGATGATGCAATCTCTTTTGCACTCCACACTGCCCTTTCCCACCTGGACAAGAGGAACACCTACGTGAGAATGTTATTCATTGACTACAGCTCAGCGTTCAACACCATAGTGCCCTCAAAGCTCATCACTAAGCTAAGGACCCTGGGACTAAACATCTCCCTCTGCAACTGGATCCTGGTGGTAACGGTAGGTAACGACAAATCTGCGACGCTGATCCTCAACACGGGGGCCCCTCAGCGGTGCGTGCTCAGTCCCCTCCTGTACTCCCTGTTCACCCATCCATGACTGCATGGCCAGGCACGACTCCAACACCATCATTAAGTTTGCCGACGACACAACAGTGGTAGGCCTGATCACCAACAATTATGAGACAGCCTATAGGGAGGAGGTCAGAGACCTGGTCGTGTGGTGCCAGGATAATAACCTCTCCCTCAATGTGATCAAGACAAAGGAGATGATTGTGGACTACAGGAAAAAAAGAGGACTGAGCACGCCCCCATTCTCATCGACGGGGCTGTAGTGGAACAGGTTGAGAGCTTCAAGTTCCTTGGTGTCCACATCACCATCAAACTATCATGGTCCAAACACACCAAGACAGTCATGAAGAGGGCATGACAAAGCCTATTCCACAACAAAGCCTATTGGCATGGGTCCACAGATCCTCAAAGAGTTCTACAGCTGCACCATCGAGAGCATCCTGACTGGTTGCATCACCGCCTGGTATGGCAACTGCTCGGCCTCCGACTGTAATGCACTACAGAGGGTAGTGCGTACGGCCCAGTACATCACAGGGGCCAAGCTTCCTGCCATCCAGGACCTCTACACTAGGCGGTGTCAGAGGAAGGCCCTAAACATTATCAAAGACTCCAGCCACCCTAGCCATAGACTGTTCTCTCTGCTACCGCACGGCAAGCAGTACCTGAGCACCAAGTCTAGGTCCAAAAGGCTTCTTAACAGCTTCTACCCCCAAGCCATAAGACTCCTGAACAGCTAATCATGGCTACCCACACTATTTGCATTGCCACCCCACCCCTACCCCCTCTTTTACGCTGCTGCTACTCTGTTTATTATTTATGCATAGTCACTTGAACTCTACCCACATGTACATATTATCTCAATTTCCTTGACTAACCGGTGCCCCCGCACATTGACTCTGTACCGGTACCCCCAGTATATAACCTCCCTACTGTTATTTTATTTTACTGCTGCTCTTTAATTATTTGCTTTTTTTTTAAAAAATTCTTAAACTGCATTGTTGGCTTGTAAGTAAGCATTTCACTGTAACGTCTACACCTGTTGTATTCGGTGCATGTGGCAAATACAATTTGATTTGATTTGACATTAAAGTTATCCGTTTTAGATTAAACTATACTAAATATATTCACATCAACAAATAATTGATTAAAATTCACTGTTTTGCAATGAAGGTCTATAGTAGCCTCAGCAGCACACTGTAGGGAAGCACCATAGTGTAGTTGGAGGACAGCTAGCTTCTGTCCTCCTCTGGGTACATTGACTCTGGGTACAAAACCTAGGAGGCTCATGGTTCTCACCCCCTTCCATAGAATTATACAGTAATTATGACAACTTCCGGAGGACGTCCTCCAACCTATCAGAGCTCTTGCAGTATGAACTGACATGTTGTCCACCCAATCAAAGGATCAGAGAATGAATCTAGTATTGAAAGCGTAAGCTACAGCTAGCTAGCACTGCAGTGCATACGATGTGGTGAGTAGTTCACTCAAAGAGAGAGAAAGACAATAGTTGAACAGTTTTAAACAAATTAATATCTTCCAAAATAAAGGAGAAGCAAAGAGAGAGAGTGAGAGGAGATAGAGAGAGAGATTGTATGTTTTTTAAGTTTCATTTTCACTTAGCTAGCAAATGCAGCTAGCTAGTTTAGCCTACTCAAACACGTGGCTCAAACAGAGAGGGATGCTATGTTAGCTAGCTGGCTATGGCTATCCAACACTGGGACTCTTCCAAGTCAAGGTAAGACTTTGGTTTTATTCATGTATTGTCACCGGGGCCTGCCGGTGTAACTGCTAAACTACTTTCTGCTTTCTGACTGTCCACTGTACTGCATGATTGTAGCGGGTTTACTACTATTAGTAATTCTAGTTGACTATGACGTGACAACGATGTAGGCTGTGTGTAGCGGTTAGCGGTCATGATTTGAAAGTTTGGCTTGGAAAGGTTTATTTCACCTGGTCACAGACAGCTGATGTGTTGTGCCCTGAAGTCCACAGGAGAAGGGAAAAGGTGAGAGGAGGAGAGCACATAGATAGTTGCGAGAAGGAATTATATATACAACAAGCTACAATTGAAGTCAGAAGTTGGCATACACTTAGGTTGGAGTCATTAAAACTTGTTTTTCAACCACTCCACAAATTTCTTGTTAACAAACTATAGTTTTGGCAAGTCGGTTAGGACATCTACTTTGTGCATGACACAAGCAATTTTTCCAACAATTGTTTACAGACAGATTTTTTCACTTATAATTCACTGTATCACAATTCCAGTGGGTCAGAAGTCTACATACACTAAGTTGACTGTGCCTTTAAACAGCTTTGAAAATTCAATAATTTGAGTCAATTGGAGGTGTACCTGTGGATGTATTTCAAGGCCTACCTTCAAACTCAGTGCCTCTTTGCTTGACATCATGGGAAAATCAAAATAAATCAGCCAAGACCTCAGAAAAAAATTGTAGACCTCCACAAGTCTGGTTCATCCTTGGGAGCAATTTCCAAACACGCAGCTGTCATACCGCTCAGGAAGGAGACACGTTCTGTCTCCTAGAGATGAACGTACTTTGGTGCGAAAAGTGCAAATCAATCCCAGAACAACAGCAAAGGACCTTGTGAAGATGCTGGAGGAAACAGGTACAAAAATATCTATACCCACAGTAAAAAGAGTCCTATATAGACATAACCTGAATGGCCGCGTAGCAAGGAAGAAGCCAATGCTCCAAAACCGCCATAAAAAAGCCAGACTACGGTTTGCAACTACACATGGGGACAAAGATCGTACTTTTTGGAGAAATGTCCTCTGATCTGATGAAACAAAAATAGAACTGTTTGGCCATAATGACCATCGTTATGTTTGGAGGAAAAAGGGGGTTCCTTGCAAGCCGAAGAACACCATCCCAACCGTGAAACACAGGGGTGGCAGCATTATGCTGTGGGGGTCCTTTGCTGCAGGAAGGGACTGGTGCACTTCACAAAATAGATGGCATCATGAGGAAGTAAAATGATGTGGATATATTGAAGCAACATCTCAAGACATCAGTCAGGAAATTAAAGCTTGGTCGCAAATGGGTCTTCCAAATGGACAATGACCCCAAGCATACTTCCAAAGTTGTGGCAAAATGGCTTAAGGACAACAAAGTCAAGGTATTGGCGTGGCCATCACAAAGCCCTGACCTCAATCCTATAGAAAATGTGTGGGCAGAACTGAAAAAGCGTGTGCGAGCAAGGAGGCCTACAAACCTGATTCAGTTACACCAGCTCTGTCGGGAGGAACGGGCCAAAATTCACCCAACTTATTGTGGGAAGCTTGTGGAAGGCTACCCAAAACGTTTGACCCAAGTTGAACAATTTAAAGGCAATGCTACCAAATACTAATTGAGTGTATGTAAACTTCTGACCCACTGGGAATGTGATGAAATAAATAAATAATTCTCTCTACTATTATTCTGACATTTCACATTCTTAAAATAAAGTGGTGATCCTAACTGACCTAAGACAGGGACATTCTAGGATTAAATGTCAGGAATTGTGAAAAACTGAGTTGAAATGTATTTGGCTAAGGTGTATGTAAACTTCTGACTTCATCTGTAAGTGATCATGCTGTTTTAATGTGGCTGCTATGAAAGTGAACTGTGTTTGCGTGTGATCAGGTGTGTATTCATTCCGCCGATTCTGTTGAAAAACTTTTCTTAAACGGAAGCAAACGCAACGAAACAGGGATAAACATACCTGAATTTGTCCACCAGAAACTCTCATTGGCAACTGTTGGACTAATGATTACACCCTAGATCAAGTAGATGCGGGCAAAAGTGTGTGAGGGGGTATTGAATGTGTCACTGTCATCTTGATTACTTAAAATTCTCTCGACCTGTGCACCCAAATTGTAAACTTTCATTCATAGGCTAGGTTGTAGCAACATCATGATGGGTACAGGGAAAATCTGAGTATCATGTAGCATAAACCAATCGATGTTACATTGAGCTGGGTGAATGGAATATGAATGACAGTCATCCAATATGCTGTAATAGAAATAAGGCCTCTGCTCTCCACCCCTCCTTCCCTCCACCCCCTGCACCCCTTACCCCATCAAATGTTCCTCTGTCTTTTGAACCCCTATAACCCCAACCAAATATGCCTAATGCCTAGAGCTTAACACAATTTAATATCACAGTCTTATGGTGTGAAGTTGACCCACACACCCTACCCTGGTGTAGAATACATGGATTAGAATACATCTCCCACAATGCATTGCTTTCTGATCATGCTGGATTACATTATTTGTATCTTTGGTAGCAAAGCCATGGCCAAGTGTGTGTGTTCATGTTTGCATGTGCGCAGTTGCATGTGTGTGTGTCAGCCCTGGTGTATTCTGGGCCTGTCGTATGGTAGCCTTTCCGTGGTAAAGGTTAGCTGTGTGTTAGGTTGTTGACGTGGAGGGAAAAGGGAATGCCATGGTCTTAATGATCTCTCCTGTGATTCCTCTCTCTCTCTCTCTCTCTTTCTCTGAACGCTCGGAATAGATGGAAATCAGTTATATCTCTTCTGTGTGTGTGTGTGTGTGTGTAACTCACTCCTATGTCACCAACTCTTCAAGTCAATAAGGGAAGTAGTCTGAGCCTTTGTGTGTGTGTGTGTGTGTGTGTGTGTGTGTGTGTGTGTGTGTGTGTGTGTGTGTGTGTGTGTGTGTGAGTGAGCATATGTGAGCCTGTTTGAGCCTGTGTGTGTGTGTGTGTGTGTGTGTGTGTGTGTGTGTGTGTGTGTGTGTGTGTGTGTGTGTGAGGCTGTGTGTGTGTGTGTCTCACCCTTCTCTCTCTCTCTCACTCCATCTCTCCTTATCTCACCCATCTCTTGCTCACAACATCCCCTCCTCGCTTCTTCCCCGATTACCCTTCCCCTCTCCTCCCCTCTCCCTCCCCTCCTCCATTCATCTCTCTCTCTCTCAGAGAGATATTGGCCTGTCTGCTCATTCCATAACTCACCCTTTACTCAGCAATGCTCAATTAAACTGCATACATTAAAGCTGCTGATGGCGAGATAGGACATTTGTAATCAAGCATATTTATTCTCCCTAATCACCCTGGGGACATGCACACCCATACACAGACACACGAAACACAACACACACACACATACAGACACACATACAAACGCACACACAAGCACATGCAAATACATGCACATATGCACGCACATGCATGCAGGGACACACACACACGCATGCAGGCACACGCACATATGAATGACCTGATCTCAATCTAGCTAGGACCTTAATGCTGTGGACTCCGTAACCTCTCCAACCAACCCCCAGCCCATATTAATGACACCATATAACTTTACATATTAATGAATCTAGTTTTTAATATGCTGCTCAGTAAATCACGTAAGGCAAGCAGACACTGCTTTGTCCTGGTCTGGTCTACATTTAAATGTATAGGGGGAAGGTGGGGGGGTGGGATTTTATTTGTTTTGCATGTTGGAATACACATATGAAGATTATTGTAAACAAACTGGGGATGACTGTGAATGGTATATGTGAGTATGTGTGTGTTGAAGCTGGGGGTGTACGGTTAAGGTTGCTCAGATGCACAGATGTGCATTAATGTGTGTGTGTGAGCGTGTGAGTGTCTGTTCATGTGTGTATGTGCGTGTACGTGTGTGTGTGTGCCTTAAATAATGAGAACTATTCCCAGTGGTAGCAGTGTGACTCTACATGGCTCAGTGGGACTAAGTTTCATTAAAACAAAGCAGAGTGAACACACAGACAGACGGATCAACGAGGGAAATGAAGACAGCTAGCTTTATATATTCTATCCATACTGAAGGATGATGGATATATACACCCTTTAGGATGTACATCACTAATTAGGAAACAGTGTAGGGAACATGTGGTGAGAGAGAGATAGAAAGAGAGAGAGAGAGAGAGAGAGAGAGAGAGAGAGAGAGAGAGAGAGAGAGAGAGAGAGAGAGAGAGAGAGAGAGAGAGAGAGAGAGAGAGATGTGTGTAAGTGTATATATGCATGCTGACATAAGTATTAATGTTTACTAGACATGAGGGATGTCACTCTATCTGAAATTCACCCTTATCTTTTAAGCAGGTTCATCATCAAACAGCACCACACACTAATGACAGTCCCAATCCACTAATGGAAATATAGACCAAAGGGAATAATCTACACTCCTCTTTTTTCTCCATCTCTTTCTTCCTTTTCTCCATTGTGCCTCCTCTCCCTCCTGCCCTCCTCCCTAGTCATTTTGATAAAATAAAGGGATATATCTACAATGTGTGTGTCTGCGTGTGTGTGTCTGCGTGTGTGCACGTGCGGGTGCGTGAGTGTCTGTGTGAGTGTGTGTGTGAACCTCTCACTGCTTTTGGTAATTGAAGGCCCTCCCGTTGATTTCACACAATCAGGCATGCCACATTGGTGCTGATGAAAGTGAATCAAAGATAGAAGCTTTATTCTAAAGGCCTTCCTCTACACAACACAGCCTCTCTATCCTCAATTATCCTCACAATAGCTTATTAATACCTTCTACCCTACACCTCACCTCACCTCATCTTCTCCCACCCTCTCCCCTCTCTCTTTTCATCCCTCCCTCCCTCCCTCCAACCCAACACTTCCCTCCATTATGCATCACAGACTTATACCACATTATTCCATACAACTCATATCTCCCCGCAATCGGACAGTGTCTCTCCCTCCTCCTCCCTCCCTCAGCTCCTCTCCCTCTACCTCCATCTTTGTAATCCTTTTTAATGAAAGTGAGGACCCCGTCGCCTGTCGAGGTGATCCCTATCTGCTGGTGTCTTTGAGCTCTGATTGTGTGACCGCTGAATGGTGCTAGATGGTGAATCGAGTCAGTTAGATGAGTCTATAATATTATATCTCTCTCTCTCTCTCTCTCTCTCTCTCTCTCTCTCTCTCTCTCTCTCTCTCTCTCTCTCTCTCTCTCTCTCTCTCTCTCTCTCTCTCTCTCTCTCTCTCTCTCTCTCTCTCCCTCCCTCCCTCCCTCCCTCCCTCCCCCCCCTCCCTCCCTCTCCCTCCCTCCCTCCCTCCCTCCCTCTCTCTCTCTCTCTCTCTTCTCCTCCCTCCCTCCCTCCCTCCCTCCCTCCCCTCTCCCTCTCCCTCTTAGTCTCCCTCTCCCTCTCCTTCCATTTCCACAGAAGCAGGGGGACTAAGACATGGGGACTAAGACATGGGGACTAAGACAGGGGGGACTAAGACAGGGGGGACTAAGACAGGGGGGACTAAGACAGGGGGACTAAGACATGGGGACAAAGACAGGGGGACTAAGACAGGGGGACTAAGACAGGGGGACTAAGACATGGGGACTAAGACATGGGGACTAAGACATGGGGACTAAGACAGGGGGACTAAGACAGGGGGACTAAGACAGGGGGACTAAGACATGGGGACTAAGACATGGGGACTAAGACATGGGGACTAAGACAGGGGGACTAAGACAGGGGGACTAAGACATGGGGACTAAGACATGGGGACTAAGACAGGGGGACTAAGACACAGGAACTAAGACAGGGGGGACTAAGACAGGGGGACTAAGACAGGGGGACTAAGACAGGGGGACTAAGACATGGGGACTAAGACAGGGGGACTAAGACATGGGGACTAAGACATGGGGACTAAGACAGGGGGACTAAGACAGGGGAACTAAGACAGGGGGACTAAGACATGGGGACTAAAACAGGGGGACTAAGACAGGGGGACTAAGACAGGGGGACTAAGACAGGGGGACTAAGACAGGGGGACTAAGACATGGGGACTAAGACATGGGGACTAAGACAGGGGGACTAAGACAGGGGGACTAAGACATGGGGACTAAGACAGGGGGACTAAGACAGGGGGACTAAGACAGGGGGACTAAGACATGGGGACTAAGACATGGGGACTAAGACAGGGGGACTAAGACAGGGGGATTAAGACAGGGGGACTAAGACAGGGGGACTAAGACAGGGGGACTAAGACAGGGGGACTAAGACAGGGGGACTAAGACAGGGGGACTAAGACATGGGGACTAAGACAGGGGGACTAAGAAAGGGGGACTAAGACATGGGGACTAAGACAGGGGGACTAAGACAGGGGGACTAAGACAGGGGGGACTAAGACAGGGGGACTAAGACAGGGGGACTAAGACAGGGGGACTAAGACATGAATTGGCATTTGTTGACACTACAAAATATGCATGTGGCTTATGTATGTACCGTGTGTGTATGGAGGGGGGCGGGAGAAGGGGAGCTATACCATCTGCACATGGCTTATGTATGTACCATGTGTGTATGGAGGGGGGCGGGAGAAGGGGAGCTATACCATCTGCACATGGCTTATGTATGTACCGTGTGTGTATGGAGGGGGTCGGGAGAAGGGGAGCTATACCATCTGCACATGGCTTATGTATGTACTGTGTGTGTATGGAGGGGGGCGGGAGAAGGGGAGCTATACCATCTGCACATGGGCTTAT
>NW_028156270.1:0-77424 GCF_964263955.1 Coregonus lavaretus
AGAATATGTGTGTGTGTGTGTGTGGTGCGCGCAAGTGTTTGTGTGTGTGGGTGGTAATGGTTTAAGGTCCAATGCATCTGTTTTTATCTTAATATCAAATCATTTCTGGGTAACAATGAAGTACCTTACTGTGATTGTTTTCAATTAAAGTGGTCAAAAATAAACAAAATGGCTTCTTAGCAAAGAGCAACGTCTCAAGCAAGAATTTAGCTAGGACTGTCTGGGAGTGGTCTGAGCGGGGAGGGGAAAACTGAAAACGAGCTGTTATTGGCAGAAAGATTTGAAACATTCTTTCTTATTGGTTTATTAACTAATTTACCGGCCTAAAATCCATCCCACCAAAACAGGCATACATTTCAGGCAGTCTTTTCAAACAGCTCTTACACTAAAAGGGCATTATCATAATTTTCACAATTTCACAATATTATTCCAACCTCATAATGTGGAAATATATGTAAAACACAGGAAAATCATGTTTTTGCCTGCACTGGGCCTTTAAGAGCGTGTTGTTTTGAACACAGTGTGGAAAGGTGACTGTTCAGACAGGGATGAGAAAAGCACATGATCATCACTTTCTCTTTCACCTCAGGGATAGACAGAACACCCCTCATCTGTTCTCTAGTAGTCGGGGGAGAAGGGAGGGTTTGTTGTGTTGAATAAGGAGGTGAAAAATTGAGAAGGAATCCAGTCCCCAATTCAAAGGAAAGAAAAAAACAGTAAATATTTTTTATTTACTTTCCATTTCGAAGTACAAAAAAAATGTTTGTTTCATCACCAAATCTAAATGTAGCTCAGTTGGTAGAGCATGGCGCTTGCAACGCCAGGGTTGTGGGTTCGTTTCCCACGGGGGGCCAGTATGAAAATGTATGCACTCACTAACTGTAAGTCGCTCTGGATAAGAGCGTCTGCTAAATGACTAAAATCGAATAAAAAAATCCTTAAAACCGAATCAATCCCGACCAATCGAATCTCGGATGATACTCGGTATCATCATGTTTTTATCACCTTTTATGTGATCATTACAAAGTATATCAATAAATGTAACAAATAGGCCTGCTATCTAAGACACTTGGGTTGTGGTGTATCTAAGATTGATAAGCGCAAGGTTTTAATTTTGCAACAACAAATAACTACGATAAGGAATCTTACTTAATTTACTTTGATAAGCAAACACTAATGACTACTAATCTAGTTGTTCATGCATCGTTTTTGAGACTAAGAATATCTGCGACCAAATTATAGGCACTTTAAAACCAATGGAATGGAGCCAGATCGGAGGTCATTGGAATCATAAGAGGGAAACTAACTACTTGGCCATCATCTTGATTTCAGCTGAAGTATCTCTTGGGCCTGCATATATTATATACACAAAGATGGTATAAAATAATAAGATAGACAACTTGAAGACGTTTCACTGTAAAGCATGAGCTGGGCTATCTACACACCACATCACATCACCGTGACGATAAGGCTGGAAACGTCGACACAGAGAGACACAGTCGAATACAAATGGCGTTACAGAACAGTTACACTTCAAAGCAATACGCAGGCAGTTTGCAAAAACAATATAAAAAACAACAATCCAAAACACACTGAATATATTAATAATAAATAATAGAAATCTGAGTTGCACGTTGCCACATCATAATGTAACTAAAACCACCCCAAAAACATGTTGTTGGTTAGAACAGGCATCGGTTATTGTGTGGTGTCTGTGTCATCCAAAGAGGAACGAAGTTGCCCATAGTGACTGATCTTAGGTCAGTATCGAGTTTTTCCCTCTAATGGTTAAGGTTAGGATTTAGGTGAATGTAAACTGATCCTAGATCTGCACCTAAGGGCAACTTCTACCTGCAGTGCATTTGTCTGACTCATTGGTGAAGTGGCTAGACAGAATATCCCAGAGAGTTAGTAACTGTGCCCCCTGTAGCCCTGGAGCCCGGTCCCGGCCCGTCCCCACCTCCAAAATCAGACTGCCTCTTAGCTGCCCTCTCTAGTGCCAGGGCGGTCTTCCGGGTCCTGGTTAGGACCTCCTCCAGCTGCCCTCGCAGTGCCTGAACAGAGTCCAGTTCTGTGAGCAGGGCCTGGGTCTTCTCTGAGCTGCTGGGAGAAGGGCAATGACACAACACACAAATGTCCTCAAAACTGATTGCATGGTTTTAACAGTTTTACCTGGCCTACAACTGTATATAGCAATGTGTACCGACACTGAAGTTTCCACTGTACCTGCCTGTCAACAAATGTGTGTATTCTTAGGCTCCCAGGTGTGTGTATTGTTAGGTACCCAGGTGTGTGTATTGTTAGGTACCCAGGTGTGTGTATTGTTAGGTACCCAGGTGTGTGTATTGTTAGGTACCCAGGTGTGTGTATTGTTAGGTACCCAGGTGTGTGTATTGTTAGGTACCCAGGTGTGTGTATTGTTAGGTACCCAGGTGTGTGTATTGTTAGGTACCCAGGTGTGTGTATTGTTAGGTACCCAGGTGTGTGTATTGTTAGGCTCCCAGGTGTGTGTATTGTTAGGTACCCAGGTGTGTGTATTGTTAGGTACCCAGGTGTGTGTATTGTTAGGTACCCAGGTGTGTGTATTCTTAGGCTCCCAGGTGTGTGTATTGTTAGGTACCCAGGTGTGTGTATTGTTAGGTACCCAGGTGTGTGTATTGTTAGGTACCCAGGTGTGTGTATTGTTAGGTACCCAGGTGTGTGTATTGTTAGGTACCCAGGTGTGTGTATTGTTAGGTACCCAGGTGTGTGTATTGTTAGGTACCCAGGTGTGTGTATTGTTAGGTACCCAGGTGTGTGTATTCTTAGCCTCAGTAAAGGCCTGTATGGTCATCTTCTACCTGTCTCCTCTAGTCTGGATGTGGCTCAGACTCTGGTACAGCCTCTTCTCTGCCCTCAGAGCATCGTTCAGTCTGTGGTACTCAGTGACCAACTGTTCCATCACACTCTGACAGAGACAGAGACAGAGACAGAGACAGAGAGAGAGAGAGAGAGAGAGAGAGAGAGAGAGAGAGAGAGAGAGAGAGAGAGAGAGAGAGAGAGAGAGAAAGAGAAAGAGAGAGAGAGAGAGAGAGACAGAGAGAGAGAGAGAGAGAGAGAGAGAGAGAGAGAGAGAGAGAGAGAGAGAGAGAGAGAGAGATCATTAACACACACTCCACTCAGTAGGCTAGGCACCAGACCTTAACAAGGACAATGTTGTAGGCAATAAATAATTTTGGCAGAGAGGGATACCTGGTGGTCAGTGCTGGAGGGCTGGTCCCTGACTGGGATTCCTGGAGCCAGGATCTTAAATCTATCCCCCTGCTTTTGGGCCTGCTGCTGGGCCTGGGTGAGAGCTGAGCGCAGGGCTGAGAGCTCCAGCTGAGCCTCCCTCTCTTTCTTCCTGATCAGTTGCAGCTCTTCCTGGAAGGCCTGTACATCTGCTGCCCCCTCTGGTGTGGAGGGCTCCATGCTCTCCTCCTGGCCCTGCATCAGACTCTGTATAGGGAGGACAGTGTTATGTTATGATGACAGTTTAACTACTAGGTTTTTTATGGTATGGTATGTATGTGTGCTTGTGCGAGTCTAGTCTAAGATTAGTATAAGCTAGTGTGGAAATGTACAGTTTCACAACAGACTGACACAGAGAGAGAGAGAGAGAGAGAGAGAGAGAGAGAGAGAGAGAGAGAGAGAGAGAGAGAGAGAGAGAGAGAGAGAGAGAGAGAGAGAGAGAGAATTCACCTGGATAAAAGCCTCTTTCTCTTTTAGTAGGTTCTGCAGTCGCTCTGCCTCTCCCACTCTCTCCCTCTCTCTCTCCCTCTGCAGCTCGCCCATCTCCTGTTCCCGTGACGACAGCTGCCTGCGCAGCTCCTGCAGCTGGCCCGTCCGTTCGCCAATCACCTGGGAGAGCCTATCAGAGCAGTCCTGAGAGGAGGCGGGAGGGAAGTAGAGGGAGAGGGAAGGGGAGGGGACAGAGAGAGTTGGAGAAAAGAAAAGACAATCTGAAATCGACTATCACTTTACATGTCCATTCTACGGTATAAAATTCAATTTCCATAATATACTATTGGATGTCCATCCCCTATCACTGCTGTCGGGCCAGGTACACTGGAAAGCTGACATGAGCTGATTCTCAGAGACAGGTCCTAGATCAGTGGTGTGTGTGTGTGTGTGGTACCTGTATGTACTGGTCCTTGGTGCTGATGGTGCTGAGCAGGTCCTGGACCTGTGCTTGGTGTTCGTGGCTCTGGCGGCTGCGGTCTGACAGCAGTTCCTGGAACAGTTTCTCCTTCAGTGCGAGGCGAGCCTTCAGCTCCTCCACCACCTCACTGGGGCCTGCCTGCACCTTAGCCAGCAGGGCTGCCGTGAGGTCCTACACACACACACACACACACACACACACACACACAGACACACACACACACACACAGACACACACACACACACACACACACACACACACACACACACACACAGACACACACACAGACACACACACAGACACACACACACACACACACACACACACACACACACACACACACACACACACACACACACACACACACACACACACACACACACACACACACTGTCAGTACACCTGTTGTATTTGTAAGGGTCAGAAATAAGAGCAGGATTTTCTTGTTGGACTAGCATTGAAAGTCACTTATTTCAGCCAACAATAAAAAGCTTCAACAATGGGCAGAAACTAGCAGAGTGGTTGTCCTTTGGTTACAAGAGCAAACAGAATGCAAACTGGTGCTATAGCCAGTCCTCACTAGTGTGGACCTTCTGAACTGTGTGTGTACTGTATGTATGTGTGTGTGTGCTTACCTGTGTCTCCCGGCTGCGTGTCTGCAGGGCAGACTGTAGCTGGCTGATGAGCGTGTCTCTCTCTCTCAGAGTGTTCTTCTCTCTCTCCTCGCTCTGCTGCTGGAGCCACTGCAGGTTCCTGTGAGCTTCTGCTGCCTGCTCCACATCCAGTTCCTTACCCCGCACCAACGCATCCAGACTCTATACAAACACACAGTCTAAACATATCAATGTCCTGTATGACACACAGTCTAAACATATCAATGTCCTGTATGACACACAGTCTAAACATATCAATGTCCTGTATGACACAGTCTAAACATATCAATGTCCTGTATGACACAATCTAAACATATCAATGTCCTGTATGACACAATCTAAACATATCAATGTCCTGTATGACACAGTCTAAACATATCAATGTCCTGTATGACACACAGTCTAAACATATCAATGTCCTGTATGACACACAGTCTAAACATATCAATGTCCTGTATGACACAGTCTAAACATATCAATGTCCTGTATGACACACAGTCTAAACATATCAATGTCCTGTATGACACAGTCTAAACATATCAATGTCCTGTATGACACAATCTAAACATATCAATGTCCTGTATGACACAATCTAAACATATCAATGTCCTGTATGACACAGTCTAAACATATCAATGTCCTGTATGACACACAGTCTAAACATATCAATGTCCTGTATGACACACAGTCTAAACATATCAATGTCCTGTATGACACAGTCTAAACATATCAATGTCCTGTATGACACACAGTCTAAACATATCAATGTCCTGTATGACACAGTCTAAACATATCAATGTACTGTATAAACTGTAGATGTACTTGTCTGTGTGAGAGTGTGTGTATTCTTGTTGTTGCTCAAGGTATCTTTCTCTAGTGTGTGTGTGTGTGTGTGTGCGTGTGTAAATGTGTGTGTGTACCGTGATGGTCTCCTGGTTGTTGAGCAGTATGCAGCGGAGTCTCTCCAGGTCTCGTTCTTTCTCTCGCAGGGCCAGCTGTAGTCTCCTCACCTGCTCCTCCCTTTCCTCCAGACAACGGAACTTCTCATCTATAGACCGCTGGACATGAGAAAGAACATTATTATTATTATTATTAATATTCATATTATTATTACTATTATCATTATTATTGTCCATCCGTCCAGTGTGTGTGTGTGGTCCTACCTCCAGTGCTCTGTCCCTGTCCCTGATGCGTTCTCTCAGTTTGTCCATCAGAGTATCTCTGGGTTTGGAGCTGTCTACTGATTCCAGGAGCTCAGAGTACTCCTACACACACACACACACACAGATAGGGTTAGTGTGTATGTGTTTATTTCTGTTTGTGTGTGTGTGTGTGTGTGTGTGTGTGTGTGTGTGTGTGTGTGTGTGTGTGTGTGTGTGTGTGTGTGTGTGTGTGTGTGTGTGTGTGTGTGTGTGTGTGTGTGTGTGTCTCTCACCTGTAGCTGTCTCTCCTTGTCCTGTAGGGAGAGTTTGAGCTGTGTGATGTTCTTGTCTCTCTCCTGAACCTCCATGTGTTTCTCTGCCTCGCTCTCCTTCAGCTGAGCCTCTTTAGCCTGCAGCGCAGAGCGGGACTGAGCCAGGGCACTGAGCAAGTCCTACGGTGGGACAGAGGACAGGTTACACACACCACCTACATGACAGGGGTCCAGACACACGCACACACACACGCACGCACGGACGGACGCACGCACACACACACACACTGACCTGGTTGTGTTTGTCGGTGACCTCCCTGTGCTGCAGTGCCTCCTTTAGGTCAGAGTGGAGTCTGTCTTTAGCTCTGGTCAGGTCCTCAGCCTGTCTCTGGCTCTGTCTCTGGGCTCTCTGACTGGCTTCCAGCTCCAGACCCAGGGTAAACAGAGAGCTCTGTACCCCCACCAACTCACCCTGCAGCTGGGCTAGACCCGCACCTTCACTGCCCCCCTCTGGAGCCTGGGAGAGCAGACCAAACAAACAAGAACCACTAGGGTTAGTCTGGCCATGGGGAGGAAGGGCGTCTGTCTCCATCTATCTATCAACAGTTGGGTTATTATGGCTCTTCATTAACCGGTATCCTGCTGAGTGCTTGTCTGGACCTGTCTGGGGTGTGTGAGGTCTCACCTGAGTGTGAGTGATCTGGTTGTGGTTGGCCATCTCTCTCAGCTTACACAGCATGGTGTTCTGCCCCTCAATGAACTGGTACAGCTCCTGGGTCTGAGGAGAAATGTAAGTCACTACTGAGGTAGTGGTTGTTCTCTGTAGCTCAGTTGGTAGAGCATGGCGCTGTAATCCCAGGATTGTGTGTTCAATTCCCGGGACCACCCGTACGTAAAATGTATGCACGCCTAACTGTGAGGCGCTTTGGATAAAAGTGTCTTCTAAATGGCATATATTATTATTATTTTAGTCACTAGGCCGTCTCAAATGGTTCTGGGGCGGCGATGTAAATTCATTGTAGACCACACACACACCTCGTTGTCCTTGGTGCTGACAGAGTCGGTCAGGCCCTGGATGGTGCGTTCCTGGTTGTGAGCTGCCTGGCGGATGGAACGCAGATCACACTCCATCTCACTGAGCTTCTCCTGCAGCTTCTGGAGAAGGGGAGAGGGGGAGAGGGAGGGGAGAGGGAGGGGAGAGGGAGAGGGAGGGGAGAGGGAGGGGAGAGGGAGAGGGAGGGGGAGAGGGATGGGGAGGAGGAGGGGGGGAGGAGGGGGAGGGGGAGAGGGAGGGGAGAGGGAGAGGGAGGGGGAGAGGGATGGGGAGGAGGAGGGGGGGAGGAGGGGGAGGGGGAGAGGGAGGGGAGAGGGGAGAGGGAGGGGGAGTGGGGGGGAGGAGGAGGGGAGAGGGAGGGGGAGTGGGGGAGAGAGACGGGGTGGGGGGGAGGGGAGAGGGAGAGGAGAGGAGAGGGAGGAGAGGGAGGGAGGTTCGGGAGGGGAGAGGGGAGAGGGGAGAGGGGAGAGGGGAGAGGGGAGAGGGGGAGAGGGGAGAGGGATGAATGCTTGTGTGTGTGTGTGTGTGTGTGTGTGTGTGTGTGTGTGTGTGTTGTATAGATGTGTAATGTCTCTGTAGCTGTACCGTGTTGTTGGCCTCACTCTCCTGGATCTTGGTCTGGAGGGACTGGACCTGGAGCTGGGCCTTCTGCAGCTCACTGATACACTGACCTGCTGCACACTCATACTGGTTCAACTGGCTGTGCTGCTCCTCGATCAGAGTCTGGAATACACAGACACACAGGGGTTAACACACACACACACACAGGGGTTAACACACACACACAGGAGATAACACACACACACACACACACACACAGGGGTTAACACACACACACACACACAGGGGTTAACACACACACACACACACACACACACACACACACAGGGGTTAACACACACACACACACACACACACACACGGGGGTTAACACACACACACACACACACAGGGGTTAACACACACACACACACACACAGGGGTTAACACACACACATACTCGGGTCCCAGTATGCCAAATCTTGCTTTGTTCACAAATGAATATTAAGGGAGAGATAGACACAATAGTTCAGCTCTGTAGCGAGACAAAACAGTATTACAATCCAACCTGCTGTAGCGAGACAAAACAGTATTACAATCCAACCTGCTGTACCCAGACTAAACAGTATTACAATCCAACCTGCTGTAGCCAGACTAAACAGTATTACAATCCAACCTGCTGTAGCCAAACTAAACAGTATTACAATCCAACCTGCTGTAGCCAGACTAAACAGTATTACAATCCAACCTGCTGTACCCAGACTAAACAGTATTACAATCCAACCTGCTGTAGCGAGACAAAACAGTATTACAATCCAACCTGCTGTAGCCAGACTAAACAGTATTACAATCCAACCTGCTGTAGCCAGACTAAACAGTATTACAATCCAACCTGCTGTAGCGAGACAAAACAGTATTACTATCCAACCTGCTGTAGCCAGACTAAACAGTATTACAATCCAACCTGCTGTAGCCAGACAAAACAGTATTACAATCCAACCTGCTGTAGCCAGACTAAACAGTATTACTATCCAACCTGCTGTAGCCAGACTAAACAGTATTACAATCCAACCTGCTGTAGCCAGACAAAACAGTATTACTATCCAACCTGCTGTAGCCAGACTAAACAGTATTACAATCCAACCTGCTGTAGCCAGACAAAACAGTATTACAATCCAACCTGCTGTAGCCAGACTAAACAGTATTACTATCCAACCTGCTGTAGCCAGACAAAACAGTATTACAATCCAACCTGCTGTAGCGAGACAAAACAGTATTACAATCCAACCTGCTGTAGCCAGACTAAACAGTATTACAATCCAACCTGCTGTAGCCAGACAAAACAGTATTACAATCCAACCTGCTGTAGCCAGACAAAACAGTATTACAATCCAACCTGCTGTAGCCAGACTAAACAGTATTACAATCCAACCTGCTGTAGCCAGACTAAACAGTATTACAATCCAACCTGCTGTAGCCAGACTAAACAGTATTACAATCCAACCTGCTGTAGCCAGACTAAACAGTATTACAATCCAACCTGCTTTAGCCAGACCTGAGAGACACAGGGGCAGTTCTGGATGAGGAAAAGTAACAATGCACCGAGCTGGGCTGCAGGGTCAGATTCCATTTCAATTTCTAGTCAGTTCAGGAAGTACATTGGATTTGAAATGGAATTGACCCCAACCCTGCAGTGCTGTGTCGGTAACTGGACTGTACTTTGAAACCAAACTTTCTGTTCACTCTATCCTGAGGATATTCTCTCTTGTGTGTGTGTGTGTGTGTGTGTGTGTCTGTGTGTGTGTCTGTGTGTGTGTGTCTAGTGCTCTGTGCCGCACATAAACTAACTTACATAACCAGTGTGTTAGCATCACCCTTACAGCATTAACATGTGAGCACTCACATCCTATATTTATAGGTTTACGCTACGCTATGCTAGGCTACATTACGTTACATTACGCTACACTACGCTACATTATGCTACATTACGCTACGCTACGGGAGTTAATCCCACAACACACTCACACGTAAGTAAAGTGAGTAACTTAAATCCCTGATTAGAATGGTAACGTAGGATAGATTTATGTGGTGGTTTGTGGATTACTATTATGAGCCGACAAAATCTCCTTATACTGTATAAATACAGTAGAGGTGTAAATATTGACATACTGTTGATACTTACAGGTCCAAGCCAAATACATAGTGTATAGCTCTGGTCCAGGCCATTTGAGTAGCACAGAGAGAGACACTGTACATGCCATAGAAATATAATTACTTTGAATTAGAAAGTCCATTCTAGTCATTCTAATTCTATGGTCCATGCTATAATATAATAACATCCAGTAGCCATCCAGAATTGAGACAGAGGCCTGGTCTGACATTGTGTGGTATTGTGTGGTATTGTTAGTGCTTGCTGCCTCCAGGATTTGTTGCAACCTGTGAAAATAGGCCAATAGTGGTGCCACTCCACGTCTCCCCATGCTCTAACCTAGTTTAGTGAACACGGCTGGGGCTGGTTGGGGCCTGGAATCACTTTCACATGAAGGACTACACTATCATTACAGAGGCTTACACATGCTTTCCAAATCGTTGTGTTTCCAAAGCACATAGAGCTGTTGTACCAAAGCACAAGGTTTTAACGCTCAAATGTAGTGCTGACTTTCAATAACAAAGAAAGGTCTGTTCTTAAATGTTCATTTTCCTCTGAGAAAGGCTGAATATATTTTTGAACATAAGATACCAGTTTGCCTTTTTTTTCTGTAATACATTGAGCACATGACTGTAGCTTAAGAGTCTGTGACTGGATGAAACTGCTTGATAATGTAAAGAGAAACACAGTTCTTGTCTGTCAGTAGATTTCTGTAGCAGCCCCAAGGCAAATACTTGATATACTGTATATGCAAGTAATTGTATGAGGATATAGATACCAGTGGAGGCTGCTGGGATGAGCTATAGGAGGACGGGTTCATTTTAATGGCTGGAATGGAATTAATGGAACAGAGTTTCCATATGTTTGATGTGTTTGATACCGTTCCATTGATTCCATTCCAGCCATTACAATGAGCCTGTCCTCCTATAGCTCCTCCCACCAGCCTCCTCTGATAGATACACAGCATCTCAGGTTCTACCTAAACATGTGATATCCGATACGGTTTCCAAGTCCTAGTTTTGCACTACTGAATAAACACTTTGCTTATTATCCACTATTTTGGCGTACTTTGTGAGAGCTTGTTGAAAAGCACTCTCAGGCCAAAATGACTGAAGCTACAGTGAAGATGACAGTACATTTTTACCAGACTTCCCGAGCAATTAAGGTTGTGTCTTGTTCATCAACAGATTTTTTTACCCAGTCGGCTCTGGGATTTGAACCAGCGACCTTTCAGTTAATAGCCCAACTCTCTTAACCGCTAGGATACCTGCCGCCCCAGTATCATACTAGGTTTAATAACCGGGTCAAAATGATTAATATTTGTTTTGCAGTATTGATCCCCCCCAAAAATGTCATCATCTAATATTCCAGGAATTCCTTAAATAGTGTGTCTTTAATGTTCCAACATCCTAGTTTTGTTGTTTAATTTCTTATTTTTTATGTATAAATAGTTTTTGCATCACTACCCCAAGTTTTCATATGTGGGTCAAATATGACCCATATGTATTTAATGTGGAATTCACTGCATTGCACTCGTCAAACTGATCTTTCTTTTTGCTACAACATTAAAATCAATGTAATTAATAAAGTATTTATTAAATATCTTGTTTTTAATATTAATTAATCACCGTTTTCATGAGGAGGCTCATAAGAATGTTGCCAGATATTCAACAAAAAGGGTTTTATAGATGCTGGATGAGGAAGCCATTTGTGCCTCTGACTCAGAATCTGAGGTATCCAATTCAGATGCCTGTGGGTCAAGTTGGAGTTGTGGATGCACCTGGTAGTCCAGCTGTCCTACATGATTCTGCAGATTGGGAAGACTCCTCCTCTGAGGAGAGTGAACCCCCCCCCCACTAAAGGCAGGACCAGAAGCCATAACATCCTGAGGAGTTGCCCAGGGCCTGTGCCGGGGTCAACAGTTTTGCCACCAAAAGATGTCTGGGAGCTGTTCATTAGCGACAATATCATTGAGGAGGTCCTAAAGTGTACAAATTTAGAAGGACGGAGAACAGCGACAGCAAAAGGGAAAGAGTGGAGAGAGGTCAACAAAGAGGAACTAAAGCTCTTTATTGCTTTAACCCTCCTCACCGGCGTGGAGAAAAGCTGGTATGTTTCCACACGGGAGCCAATGTATTAGGCCACCATGTCGGTCGGAAGATATGAGGATATCCGTCGCTACCTGAGGCATGATGACAAGAGGACCAGAGTGTTCAGAGAGGCAACGGACCACCTGGCAGCCTTCCAGTATGTGTGGGACCTTTTCCTAGCAAACTGTAGAGAAAGGTTCATCCCCAGCGATTGCGTCACAGTGGATGAGCAGGTTTCCTCCAGACGTGACGCTTGGCATTCGGGCCAAAGAGTTCAATCTTGGTTTCATCAGACCAGATAATATTGTTTCTCATGGTCTGAGAGTCCTTTAGGTGCCTTTTGGCAAACTCCAAGCGGGCTGTCATGTGCCTTTTACTGAGGAGTGGCTTCTATCTGGCCACTCTACCATAAAGGCTTGATTGTTGGAGTGCTGCAGAGATGGTTGTCCTTCTGGAAGGTTCTCCCATCTCCACAGAAGAACTGAGGCAATGTAAAGATGTTGGGTGATGAAAGAGACCCATGCCACCACCACTCAGAGCAGCCAGGACCAGAAGAGGAAGAGGTGCCAGCTCTGCCCAAGCACTAAGGATAGAATAGTCAGCTGCTGGTGTTCTCAGTGCAACACACCCGTCTGCAAAGAGCACAGTCACATGCTTTTGGTTTGTAACAAATGCATGGACTAAGACAGCATAAGTCTAAATTCAAAATTGTTAGTGTTGTCGTTTATATATATATTTTTTTTAGCAGACGCTCTTATCCAGAGCGACTTACATGAGCAATTAGGGTTAAGTGCCTTGCTCAAGGGCACATCGACAGATTTTTCACCTAGTCGGCTCGGGGATTAGAACCAGCGACCTTTCGGTTATTGACGATGAACTTTAGATTTTCAAATAAATGTTTTGAAATATTATAAAATATGCTTAAGGTGTTTTATTTGTTCTTCACACTAAAAGGTTGAATGTGAAACTTTGATTGTAAGATTGATTGTAATAAAAATGTGCTAATATTTTCAATAGCCATTAACCAAACTGTTGAAGAGCGACTAAAAACATTTCAAACAATAAAATCATTATTGAAAGGTCCAAATCATCACTCAAAATAATTATGTTCCACAAAATGGATAATATTTTAGACCCATATAAATAAAACACAGATATGACATTATCGGGTCATTTTGACCTGGCATATGCATTCTTTGGGCATCATGTTTACTATGCATCCTAGGGTTAATGTGCCTCTGTGGTAGGCCAATCATGACTGGTCTACTGTCTGACAACAACACACACTCATTAGTATGGCTGACTGGCCTGAGAGCTCTACGTGAAAATCCCATACTGCTTTTAACACACGCACGCACACACACACACACACACACACACACACACACACACACACACACACACGCACACGCACACGCACACGCACACATCTGAAGGATTGTATGATGTGCATCTAGGCACGTACACGCCTGAGTCATAGAATGACCTCATAGACACACACACACACACACACACTCACAGACACTCTCACACACATAGATTTAAGTGCTACAGAGCACACATCCTCTAATGTGCATCTTCTCTGGAGAGGGGGAGGGAGAGGTTTAGGTGATGGAGATGGACAGTTGAATTACCCAGCTAATTAGCTAGGAGCATGGAGAGAACAGGAATATTCTCACGGTTGGGAGCACTGCACTGTGTGCTGGATTCAAAGATAACCAAGTAACCTTCTGGAATATTCTCTACATCTACAGATTATTAAATATGGCACAAATAAGATATGTAGTAAAATAAGGTATTCTATTGAAAGAAAACACTCCTTCTGATTTTAGTATCTGGCAAGCTTGAGCAAAGACAATAAAACGAGATTAGTGAGCCGATGACCAAAGCTGGCTTGAGAGCTGGCTGGAGAGCTGGCTGGAGAGCTGGCTGGAGAGCAGCTGTCGTATACCTGGTGGGGGTGTGGGGGAGGACACTCATGATACAGATCCTCCCACAGCTCCTCCATCTCAGCCAGGTCCAGACCCCCATCCATCTCACCGTCCAGCCTGATCGGAGGGGCCTCTGGGTCGGGTACATGGCCATGGATCTCCCCCTCTCCATTCGGACTTCGATGCAGCAACCTCAAGGCCGGCTCATAGAAGCCAAGTCTGGAGCCTCCATCGCTGGGGCTCTGTCTGAGCAGCACAGGCAATCTGCTTCCCTTGGGGCTCTGGACGGGCCGGTACACACAGTTCTGGACCAGGCAGAGGGCCTGGGAGAGGTGGGAGGCCGATCTCATCGGGGTCACCAGGTGGTGCTCTTCAGACAGGGAGTCAGAGAACCGGTCATCCAGGGGGTCCCGGGGGTACACTAGCCCCTCGTCCTCATCTTGGATAGCAGACAGCCGGGTAGATTCTCCAGCTATATCCAGGGAGTCTATGGAGGGGCTGGAGCTGTCTCGACCCGCTAGGGTACGGTCACTGTCTGAAGCCCGGGACTGAAGCTTGGACCCTGGGACCAGCGTGAGCGAGGAGTGGGTCCCTTTTGGCTCTTCCTCCCCTCCTCTACCTCTTTCTACTCCAATCACACTGGTCGAATATCTCGTCGATGGGCCACAGGAAATACTCCGTGCCAACTTCCTGGGTACTTTACACACGGCCTCGTAGTCAGAGTCCGCGACTCGCCACGCTGTGCACCCTTGGCACTTCCTGGGCGAAGGCGTGACTGTCCCACAGCGCTGTGACCCAACAGCCGTCACCTCTGACCCTGGGCATTGTGGGCGATGCCCATGATGATGATGGTGGTGACCCCCGAACTCTAACCCCTCCACAGCCCAGGACTCATACAGAGAGTACACCAAGTCCTCCTGGAGCAGAGCACAGTACTTAGCATGGGTCAGACCAGACATGTCCACTATACCTTCCCCCTGTACCCCTCCTCCTCCCGTACCCCCAGGCCCGGTAATGACCCCTCCACCACCGCCCCCCTCCTCCCCGTTGGACTTCCGGTAGAGGCCTCCGATGAGGCCACGTAGCCGGTGTTTCTCCTGGAGCAGCGTCTGCAGCCGTTCGATGGACAGAGCCTCCACACGAGCGATGACCGTATCAAACCTATATATGCGCTCCAGTATGAAGGCACACTTGGAGCAGGCGAATTCGCCGCGCCCGTCCCGGGTCAGCTCTCGACCCAGGGCGTGGGACAGGAGCACCTGGAGGTTGAGTTTGGAGGCAGGGTGGAAGATCCATCGGCGTTGGTTACCGCAGAGCTCCTGCGCGCAGATACGACACGCCTCCTTCATTCTGATGTCCAGCATTCCACACACACCTTTGTTTTTTATGATAAACAAGCACTTGTATTACACTTGAATTTTCCTCCAAGAGTGGCTGACTGGCATTCTCATATCCCCAGAGTTCTCCTTCCACCTCTGGTTGCTCCTGGGGGGGAGGGGTTGAGGTCCTGGCTGTTTACTGTTAAGTGTCCTATAAATATTAAATACCATTTGATTGATTGAGGTGAATGAGATGATGTTATTAGCTCCAGTAAGACTAATGCTCATCAGTCAGAAGAAACACTTTAAAAGTCAATGTATTAGATCATTGAGGATGTGAATATATTGCAGGTAACAGTCCTCTTCCTCTCTTTTTCTCTGTCTTCAGAAGATACATAAATACCACTAAAACTTAATGAAAACAACAGAAACACAGTCATTAGGGAAACACTAATATTGGCACTGGTAGCCTGCTGGGAAACGCACACAGCACCAAGTAAAAGAGATGCTCACAAAATCCAATCCTCTTGACATAATTTATTTCATAACCTGCCCAGCGTTGTTGCTTCCATAGGACTATGAAGACCTTTGGTGAATTATAATTGCGTATTACTTGAGCAGATGGCAGCCAGCAAGTATTCCAGTATCCTTGGTCACCGGTTCTGTTGCATTCCGTAATGGATATTCTGAAGCAATGGGTTAAAGTCCGAAAGGGAAAAATAAAGGCATTCTGGTGTCATGCGCCTGGCATATTCCCTAAATACACAAACCACCAGACTTTTCCCGCTTTCGATCCCGGTCGTTTCGTCTCGCGTTTCCCAACACAAGAAAAACACGCGCACGTTCCGCTGCATTACTTGGTTAGCTGTCATTGGGAGGCTCGCACTGTCAGGTTGATCATCACCAGTACCGTAGGCTACGGCGGTGTCGCTTTAACCGAAGACCGTCACGGCGGATAATTGACACACCAAAACAATATATTCGGTAGCAGCAATCATCCTTCGCAATCCTTTGACATTCATTCATGATTTATAATGTCAACAGTGGAGATAGCGCACCTCAGCCCCGCGATCATTTGGGCACATAATGTGGCAGCGTTGTTGCATTGGCGAGACCTAGCTGCAGGCGCGGAGCGCACCATTTCATGCAATAGGGGTGCAATATATCTAATCGTCTATACCAAGAGGTTAAAAAGTTGCACTATATGACATGATAATACACGTTTTACTTTCATTTAATGAGCTAAGTTTCGGTCAATTTTGTTAAAGATGGTGAATAACATACTTTCACGATCTCTAATGCTCCCCGGGATGCCCTTAGTTATTTTGGTCCACTCTACACTAAGCTTTGTATTCGCTTCAACAAACAGGTGAAATGTATATTACCGTGTAGTAACATAGTGACATTAGTGACGCTCTAAAATTTAAATGACTTTATATTCACAGTGTTTTGCATAAACTCTTACCCCATGCAAGCCAGTAGAAATATTCTAAATGAAAACCAATAATAACATCATTTTCTCTGCTTTGTTCATTACCACCAGGCTATATTTGGGCTTTTATGGGGTCAACATCAATTTCTCAAACAGAACCACATACTCAGTCAGAATTTCATTTAATAAATACATAATTTGATAGTACACACGCTCGAGGGTTGACTTGAACTCATTTCCACTGAACAGGCAGAACAGGCTGCATAACCTTTCCTTCCTCATGCGAGCCTCTTCTATATGCAAATAAGATCTCATAATACACTGAAAAGTAAATGCCATTAATGCATTGCAAAGCAGAGGGGATACATTTTACATCGATTTTCCAATTGTCAAACCATTTCAGTTGGTAGAGCATGGCTGCACCGCCAGGGTTGTGAGTTTGATTCCCAGGGCCACCCATATGTAAAAAGTATGCATGCATGAAATGTAAGTCGCTTTGGATAAAAGTGTCTGCTAAATTGCATATATTATTATTATATATTATCAGGCAAATGGTTCCATAATAGCGAAGGTGGATGGTTCCGATGTTTATATTTATATTTTATATCTAATACATTATTAATAGTTATTGGGAAGAAAAAAACATACAGCTTTCCATTTATAGAGTCCAGATCTGCCATATATGACATGATTGTATGAGTGAGATATACTGTAACGGCAGTGTGTTGATAACAAACAGTGTTAGCTACAAAACTCAACAGATGGGCTGGCCACAGCTCTCATAGTGCCGACTGCTGCTGAGTGCTGCAATAAAGTTATTCTATTCTACTCTACACACTTAGGGCCAGGAGTCTTTCCTGTCTGACAACATGTCCTGACCAGGGAGAACTCTGGACACTAGTTATAGAATATGGCCATCAGGTCACGTGGTCAAGAAAAATTCCTGCCCATATTATTCTATTGTATTGTATTGTATCGTATTTTATTCTATTCTATTCTAGAACTGCATATCACAGGAGGCCCAGGCTCCAACGCCTTCAACCAGGCACCTGTCTGCGACATATAGATTACTACACAAGGCTATCCATTACAGTTAGACAGTGGTTTAAAGCAGAGAGGGAAACACAGTGACACAATAGGACAAGGGGGCCATAAAACCGGTTACTACGACTACGTATGCTACAAGAACAGAACAAAGAGAGGCAATCGTGGTGCAGTGTGCACAGGCACTGGTGGATGTGGGACTGCTATCGTAGCCTGTGCTGTGAATGGAGGGGTGTAGACTAATGTGGTGAAATATGAAGGTAAACCGGTTATGATGTTTTGCTTGAAACATGAGGCAACATGAGGGACGCTGCCGCATATTAATGAACTTACTGACAATAAATGAACTTACATACAAGGGCAACCCAATGACATTAAAACATCACATTTGGCTACAACATTTAAAATATGGTTAGGCTGTGTGAATAAATGAGCTGTACAAAACTACATTACCCAGAATGTTTTAGGCTCATAGGTTTCCACAGTGACCCGAGACTATGTATCCCTGAGGGTGTGCACACAGACAGTCATGCACTCACACTGTGACTGCACATTTCAGCTTTGATTCTCAAAATAACATGCTGCCTCAGAACAGAATGTTACAAATGGCCACTACAGTGGCTTGCGAAAGTATTCACCCCCCTTGGCATTTTTCCTATTTTGTTGCCTTACAACCTGGAATTTAAAATATATTTTTTTGGGAGTTTGTAACATTTGATTTACACAACATGCCTACCACTTTGAAAATATTTTTTATTGTGAAACAAACAAGAAATATGACAAAAAACAGAAAACTTGAGCATGCATAACTATTCACCCCCCCCCAAAGTCAATACTTTGTAGAGCCACCTTTTGCAGCAATTACAGATGCAAGTCTCTTGGGGTATGTCTC
The DNA here is from genome assembly GCF_964263955.1 of Coregonus lavaretus. Classification (NCBI taxonomy): domain Eukaryota; kingdom Metazoa; phylum Chordata; class Actinopteri; order Salmoniformes; family Salmonidae; genus Coregonus; species Coregonus lavaretus. The sequence goes on from NW_028156270.1 coordinate 18,699, forward strand.
TATAAGCTTGGCACATGCAGCCACTGGGACTTTTGCCCATTCTTCAAAGCAAAACTGCTCCAGCTCCTTCAAGTTGGATGGGTTCCGCTGGTGTACAGCAATCTTTAAGTCATACCACAGATTCTCAATTGGATTGAGGTCTGGGCTTTGAGTAGGCCATTCCAAGACATTTCAATAAACCACTCAAGTGTTGCTTTAGCAGTATGCTTAGGGTCATTGTCCTGCTGGAAGGTGAACCTCCGTCCCAGTCTCAAATCTCTGGAAGACTGAAACAGGTTTCCCTCAAGAATTTCCCTGTATTTAGCGCCATCCATCATTCCTTCAATTCTGATCAGTTTCCCAGTCCCTGCCGATGAAAAACATCCCCACAGCATGATGCTGCTGCCACCATCATGCTTCACTGTGGGGATGGTGTTCTCGGGGTGATGAGGTGTTGGGTTTGCGCCAGACATAGCGTTTTCCTTGATGGCCAAAAAGCTCAATTTTAGTCTCATCTGACCAGAGTACCTTCTTCCATATGTTTGGGGAGTCTCCCACATGCCTTTTGGCGAACACCAAACGTGTTTGCTTATTTTTTTCTTTAAGCAATGGCTTTTTTCTGGCCACTCTTCCATAAAGCCCAGACAGATACTCCAATCTCTGCTGTGGAGCTTTGCAGCTCCTTCAGGGTTATCTTTGGTCTCTTTGTTGCCTCCCTGATTAATGCCCTCCTTGCCTGGTCCGTGAGTTTTGGTGGGTGGCCCTCTTTTGGCAGCTTTGTTGTGGTGCCATATTCTTTCAATTTTTTAATAATGGATTTAAATGGTGCTCCGTGGGATGTTCAACGTTTCGGATATTTTTTTTATAACCCAACCCTGATCTGTACTTCTCCACAACCTTGTCCCTGACCCGTTTGGAGAGCTCCTTGGTCTTCATGGTGCCGCTTGCTTGGTGGTGCCCCTTGCTTAGTGTGTTGCAGACTCTGGGGCCTTTCAGAACAGGTGTATATAACCTGAGATCATGTGACAGATCATGTGACACTTGGATTGCACACAGGTGGACTTTATTTAACTAATTATGTGACTTCTGAAGGTAATTGGTTGCACCAGATCTTATTTAGGGTCTTCATAGCAAAGGGGGTGAATACATATGCACACACCACTTATTTTAATTTTTTTCACTTCACCAATTTGGACTATTGTGTAATGTCCATTACATGAAATCCAGATAAAAATCATTTTAAATTACAGGTTGTAATGCAACAAAATAGGATAAACGCCAAGGGGGATGAATACTTTAACAAGGCACTGTAGGTCCAAGTCTCTCTTGGAAAAGGGATGGGTTAAACCAAAAGGGATGGGTTAAACCAAAAGGGATGTGTTAAACCAAAAGGGATGGTTTACCAAAAGGGATGGGTTAACCCAAAAGGGATGGGTTAAACCAAAAGGGATTGCTTAAACCAAAATGGATGGGTTAAACCAAAAGGATTTGGTTAAACCAAAAGGGATGGGTTACCCCAAAAGGGATGGGTTACCCCAAAAGGGATGGGTTACACCAAAAGGGATGGGTTAAACCAAAAGAGATGTGTTCCCCTATAGGGATGGGTTGAACCAAAAGGGATGGGTTGAACCAAAAGGGATGGCTTATCAACAGGGATGGGTTAACCCAAAAGGGATAGGTTACCAAAAGGGATGGGTTAACCCAAAAGGGATGAGTTAAATCAAAAGGGATGGGTTATCAAAAGGGATGGGTTATCAAAAGGACTGGTTTATATAAAGCCAAGAGTAATACATGATTCATAACAAAACCCTGTATGTGATTGTGCCATACTTACTATGCTTCATTTTCAAACCCATGTATGCTTCATTACCTTACTGTATGATAGTGTATGGCAGCCATTTTCTCTGAGGACAGAGCTGACCTTGTATGTCCTAGGTCAGCTCCTCACTAATGCCTGATTATGGGTGGCTTAAAATTACAGTCTGGGGTTAGTTGGGGGTCCTTGATTAAGCTTGTTGAAAATTGAGGGTTTATAAAATGACAGTCTGGGGGTAGTTGGGGGTCCTTGATTAAGCTTGTTGAGGATTTGGGGTTTAAAATGAGGACTGCTTCAGTACTCTCCAGCAGAGTCCACTGCTAAATCTGAGAGTTGCTTCAAACTCCTCCTTAAGCATAGACTGCAATCAAGCACGAGAGAGCTAGAAATAACAAATCACCACACATAGAAATATACATTTTACAAAAATATAGCACTTTTCTCTCCTTTATTTATTTCCTTTCCATTTTGTGTTCTAGCACAAATGTAGCATGAATAGCATCAGCTGCCTCTCACAGCACATTTCTTTCATAACATTTCTCCCTCCTGGACGGCCTGCCATTTAGATTGATCTCATTGGCTGTGGTGTCTGGGGAACCAATTAGAAGCTAAGTGTCTTAGACAACACAACTTGATATCTGTGTGTGTCAGAGTTAGCACCAGAAGGTCAGCGTGACCTATTGACAACCTTGCTGAAACACGAGCCACTTAAATGCGCACCAACACACATCCTTGCACGCACACTCACTGACATACATGGATACAGACACTTGCAAGCCTTCTGTGTTGTCTACAGTCGTGCTCTGTTGTGTACACAGATATTGAACACGTTGACAGACAGGTGAACATTCTTTCTACCCTTACTATCAGGGGTAACTACAGGCCAGAATATAATGATGTTTAGGTACTTTGCTGTCATTAATAGGGCAAATAAATCCAAAGTTCAATGTATGCCTTTCCATTGCCTATGCCTGTGCTTCTCATGCATTCGTTTTCCACTTTCAAAGACCCCTTCTCCTCAGTCTTCTAAAGAAACTGACATGAATGTGAGTAATAGTGATCTATTCAGCCTTAGTTACAGCTGGCAGTGGCCCTGGGCAGTGGGACAGCATCACTGTGTGAAATCTGAGCTGAGATCAGCCCTGACATGCACATTTGCATCCTAGAGCCAAGCTGATTTACAAGGTAAAATGCCTCCAGAGGCACCTTCAAGCTTCAAGAGAAACTCAAACTACAACAAATATGTGTAGGATTCAAAGCTTCCGACAAATGACAAGAGCCAAGAGCCTTGGGAGTCTCAGTGAGACAGGATCAAAGGATAATGAATGGTTATGACCAGAGCCATGCATCTAGAGAGTTGAGCCAACTTGTAGAATGTTGAATATTCTTCTAGTTCTAGACATTCAGTGACATAGCATTGTTTAAATAGTCCCCACAAAATGTTAATGGGGCGCTAACATGGCTGCCATAGAATGTTGTAGTGACATGTAAATGCATCATAATGCAGAAACCTCAATGTCCCAACTCTCTAAATACATGGCTCTGGCACTAGATAATGACTAATACGAGGTAATGACTAGCAATAGATAATGACTACCACTGACATTTTCAACCTCTCCCTGACCAAGTCTGTAATACCTACATGTTTCAAGCAGACCACCATAGTCCCTGTGCAGAAGAAAGTGAAGGTAACCTGCCTAAATGACTACCGCCCCATAGCACTCGTGTTGGTAGCCATGAAGTGCTTTGAAAGGCTGGTCATGGCTCACATCAACACCATCATCCCAGAAACCCTAGACCCACTCCAATTCGCATACCGCCTTAACAGATCCATAGATGATGCAATCTCAATCGCACTCCACACTGCCCTTTTCCACCTGGACAAAAGGAACACCTATGTGAGAATACTGTTGACTCTTTGACTCTGTACCAGTACCCCCTGTATATAGCCTCGTTATTGTTATTTTATTGTGTTATTTTTTATTTTATTTTTTACTTCAGTTTATTTAGTAAATATTTTCTTGACTCTATTTCTTGAAGTGCATTGTTGGTTAAGGGCTTGTAAGTAAGCATTTCATGGTAAGGTCTACACCTGTTGTATTCGGCGCATGTGACAAATAAAATTTGATTTGATTTTGATTTGATTTGATTATGACTAATATGTGGTAATGACTGAGAAGAGATGATGACTGTTGATTACCAAACTACCAAGTGACGATGATTAACCAAACACTCTTGATCAAAGTGACAGGATACACATACACTGTACTGCGGCTTTCTTTCAATTGTATGTGAGGTGTAGTGACACTTTAAATAAAGTTTGATTTCATTTCATTTGACACACAGCATCTAATCTATTTCTATTATCTAACCCCACTCCAGTCAACACACACGCATACTGTATATACCTGTTATCCTGTTATTTGTGTAATGTGAGAAGCTCTCCTCTAAGAATATGAGTGATGAGAATGGAGAATGTGGGCGGTCTGTTCATAAATACATCACATCATTTGTTTACCACAGACTAAAATAACCTAGGCCTGCTCCCTTCAGGCCGACAGCTCCCAACACAATACTGGGATGAACAGCCATAGAGACATCAACACAGACTGATCTAGGTACAGTTTATTACTCAGCTCTAGCAGCTGCTATTTACTAAGATATTATATGATATGGTAACTACGTGTAATGTATGATGTTTACGTTGAGGTCAACACAATGGCGTTTCGATGAACCACAAAGAAACCCCAATTATATTAGAAAGTAGTTTACATGTGATTACAATTTGATCATGTATTTTTCCTTAGATGGTGACTATTCTGAAGCCCACGATGTTACCGCTCTGTATTTGTCTGTCTGGTTTAAGAGGTGGTACAGTGAGGGAAAAAAGTATTTGATCCCCTGCTGATTTTGTACGTTAGCACACTGACAAAGAAATGATCAGTCTATAATTTTAATGGTAGGTTTATTTGAACAGTGAGAGACAGAATAACAACAAAAAAATCCAGAAGAACGCATGAAAGAAATGTTATAAATTGATTTGCATTTTAATGAGGGAAATAAGTATTTGATCCCCTCTCAATCAGAAAGATTTCTGGCTCCCAGGTGTCTTTTATACAGGTAACGAGCTGAGATTAGGAGCACACTCTTAAAGGGAGTGCTCCTAATCTCAGCTTGTTACCTGTATAAAAGACACCTGTCCACAGAAGCAATCAATCAATCAGACTCCAAACTCTCCACCATGGCCAAGACCAAAGAGCTCTCCAAGGATGTCAGGGACAAGATTGTAGACCTACACAAGGCTGGAATGGGCTACAAGACCATCGCCAAGCAGCTTGGTGAGAAGGTGACAACAGTTGGTGCGATTATTCGCAAATGGAAGAAACACAAAAGACTGTCAATCTCCCTCGGCCTGGGGCTCCATGCAAGATCTCACCTCGTGGAGTTGCAATGATCATGAGAACGGTGAGGAATCAGCCCAGAACTACACGGGAGGATCTTGTCAATGATCTCAAGGCAGCTGGGACCATAGTCACCAAGAAAACAATTGGTAACATACTACGCTGTGAAGGACTGAAATCCTGCAGCGCTTGCAAGGTCCCCCTGCTCAAGAAAGCACATATACAGGGCCGTCTGAAGTTTGCCAATGAACATATGAATAATTCAGAGGAGAACTGGGTGAAAGTGTTGTGGTCAGATGAGACCAAAATCGAGCTCTTTGGCATCAACTCAACTCGCCGTGTTTGGAGGAGGAGGAATGCTGCCTATGACCCCAAGAACACCATCCCCACCGTCAAACATGGAGGTGGAAACATTATGCTTTGGGGGTGTTTTTCTGCTAAGGGGACAGGACAACTTCACCGCATCAAAGGGACGATGTACGGGGCCATGTACCGTCAAATCTTGGGTGAGAACCTCCTTCCCTCAGCAAGGGCATTTAAAATGGGTTGTGGATGGGTATTCCAGCATGACAATGATCCAAAACACACGACCAAGTTAACAAAGGTGTCACGTTCGTCGGGAACAGAGGACCAAGGCGCAGCGTGGAAGGTGAACATACTTATTTATTTAATGATACACTAACAAAACAACAAAACGATAACGTGACGTCCTTGGTTACAATAAACACACCAACACGGAACAAGATCCCACACCCCACTGTGGCAAACAGACTGAATAAATATGGTTCCCAATCAGAGACAACCAGCAACAGCTGACACTAGTTGCCTCTGATTGAGAACCACTTTGGCCAACCTAGAAACACAACAACTAGAATCGACAAAGGAAACTCACACCCTGGCTCAACCTACAAGTGTCCCCAGAGCCAGGGCGTGACAGTACCCCCCCCTAAAGGCGCGGACTCCGACCGCGCCAACCAAATACCACAGGGGAGGGACCGGGTGGGCACTCCGCCTTGGCGGCGGATCCGGCTCCTGGCATGATCCCCACTCCCTCTCTAACCCCCCAAAGTACCCCTGGTCCGGTCTGGCCTATTGGCCGGAGCTGGACCGAACACTGGTGGAGCGGATTGCTCCAGCTCCGGCGTGGAGCAGCTGACCGGTGCCGGACCAGGCACCGGTGGAACAGGCACGGGCCGTGCCGGACTGACGACGCACACCACTGGCTTGGTGTGGGGAACAGGCCGGGCCGGGCTGGCGACGCGCACCACTGGCTTGGTGCGGGGAGCAGGAACAGGCCGGGCCGGGCTGGCGACGCGCACCCCTGGCTTGGTGCGTGGAGCAGGAACTGGCCGGGCCGGGCTGGCGATGCGCACCCCTGGCTTGGTGCGTGGAGCAGGAACTGGCCGGGCCGGGCTGGCGACGCGCACCACTGGCTTGGTGCGGGGAGCAGGAACTGGCCGGACCGGGCTGGCGACGCGCACCATTGGCTTGGTGCGGGGAGCAGGAACAGGCCGGGCCGGGCTGGCGACGTGCACCATTGGCTTGGTGCGGGGAGCAGGAACAGGCCGGACCGGGTTGGCGACGCGCACCACAGGCTCGATGCGAGGGACAGGAACAAGCCGGACCGTACTGGGGACACACACCACTGGCCCTATGCGGGGATCAGGAACGGGCCGGACCGGACTGGTAACACACCCCAGTACCTCTCGCCGTGCCTCTACACTTTCCTTCCCCTTTAATACCAGTGGCCCCCGTAACCTGGCGGCCTCCTCTGCCAACCCGCTGGACCGCTCTATCGCGGCCTCCTGCTGCCCCGTCGTCCACGGCGTGAGCCCCCCCCTAAAAAATGTCTGGGCGGCTCTCCTCTTGGACCAGGCCTCCATGTCTCTAGCCAGACACTCACTCCACTGCTTCAAAGTCCAACCTCTCTGCTCTTCACTTGGCTTGGCCCAGTCGAGACTCTTACTCCACTGCTCCAACGTCCAACCTCTCTCCTCTTCACGCTGCTTGGTCCAGTTATGGTGGGATCTTCTGTCACGTTCGTCGGGAACAGAGGACCAAGGCGCAGCGTGGAAGGTGAACATACTTATTTATTTAATGATACACGAACAAAACAACAAAACGATAACGTGACGTCCTTGGTTACCATAAACACACCAACACGGAACAAGATCCCACACCCCACTGTGGCAAACAGACTGAATAAATATGGTTCCCAATCAGAGACAACCAGCAACAGCTGACACTAGTTGCCTCTGATTGAGAACCACTTTGGCCAACCTAGAAACACAACAACTAGAATCGACAAAGGAAACTCACACCCTGGCTCAACATACAAGTGTCCCCAGAGCCAGGGCGTGACAAAAGGAGTGGCTCAAGAAGAAGCACATTAAGGTCCTGGAGTGGCCTAGCCCATCCACTAGCCGCCCCACCACCGTTGTTATTGTTTCTGTTGCCGAGCTGAGGAGCGCGGTGTTGCCGCATGGTGAAACAAATTGCAGTACATATTGTGCTCTTTTATCGTGCACGCGATGATGTCAGAGCGGGAAAAACACTGTGTTGGTTGTTTTCAGTAACTTCTTTGTTGTTGTAATATCGCAAACGGACGTGGCAGTGTCACTGTTAAGGATTCCAGCTTTGAGTGAGTTTCTGTGTTCACTTCAGGATTCACTTACCTGCATCTCTTGCTCAATGCGTAGTCTCTCCCTGCCCAGCTCCTCCTGGTAGAACTGTAGGAGAGAGAAACATGTGGCTTAGAAAGTTAGGTGTGTGTGTATGTGTGTGTGTGTGTGTGTGTGTGTGTGTGTGTGTGTGTGTGTGTGTGTGTGTTTGTGTGCGTATGCGTGTGCGCGTGTGCGTGTGTGTGTGAATAAGTTGTTGCGTGTGTCTGAGTAATGGTGATATCAGTCCCACGGAGGGTAATTAATATCTCCTTCTCAGAAAAGCTGTACAACAGCTGTAGTGAAGATCAGATAATTCAGAGAGTAGCAGAGTACACTGCGTTCTGTTGACAGTCGTCCAACAAAATGCATCACACTACCACTCTGCCTGCTGCCACATCAACACAACTTAACACAACTGGTAGATTGAACAGGACTAGCTGCATGGGTTACGGTAGGCTACAGTAAATACAAATGTAATTAATTGATTCTGAAACAGATCAAAGCATTAAAGGTCAACTCAGCGAAATGACGTTGCCACGAGCAGCACCGCAGATATTGAGATGATCGAGATGCAACACTTCGCTCTCTCAGTCACACACAGTATCGGCGCATGTACACGGGATTGCTTCACGCTGTTCACAACGTGGTAGCCAGGGCACCAAAACAGCGGAGAAGTTGAGCCTCGCTCTTCAACGCTCTTAGGTGTTGCGGTAAAATTGACCATATGCAATTATTCCATCATAACAAAGTTCGATTTTGACAACCGAAAGGATATTGAAAAATGTATATTTTTGAATGTTTTCCTGGTGAATATGTTTCTAAACCTTTAGTAACCTGAGTGTAGCGGTCTGTGGGTTTGAACACACACAAATAGGTTTGTTGCTATGTGTTTTTTGACAGGAGTGTCTATGTGTGTGTTTGCGTGTGTTAGCTATAACAGGTGTGTTTCCATATGTTTCCATGTTGTTTGCGTGTGTGGGGACGGGGGAGATATGGGTACGGGGGAGATATGGGGACGGGGGAGATATGGGGACAGGAGAGATATGGGGACAGGGGAGATATGGGGACAGGGGAGATATGGGGATGGGGGAGATATGGGGACAGGGGAGATATGGGGACGGGGGAGATATGGGGACGGGGGAGATATGGGGATGGGGGAGATATGGGGACAGGGGAGATATGGGGATGGGGGAGATATGGGGACAGGGGGGAGATATGGGTACGGGGGAGATATGGGGACAGGGGAGATATGGGGACGGGGGAGATATGGGTACGGGGGAGATATGGGGACAGGGGAGATATGGGGACAGGGGAGATATGGGGATGGGGGAGATATGGGGACAGGGGAGATATGGGGATGGGGGAGATATGGGGACGGGGGAGATATGGGGACAGGGGAGATATGGGGATGGGGGAGATATGGGGACAGGGGAGATATGGGGATGGGGGAGATATGGGGACGGGGGAGATATGGGGACGGGGGAGATATGGGGACGGGGGAGATATGGGGACAGGGGAGATATGGGGACGGGGGAGATATGGGTACGGGGGAGATATGGGGACAGGGGGGAGATATGGGTACGGGGGAGATATGGGGACAGGGGAGATATGGGGACGGGGGAGATATGGGGACGGGGGAGATACGGATGAAGAATGACTATGGGTGAGGAGGGGTGAGGTTTTGAAAAGCATGTTAGCTATAGCTAAAGGAGGGGTGAGTAGGGTTGAGGAAGGGTTGAGCTATGTCTAATGAGTGAGTGAGGAATAGGTGAGACTAGGGTGAGGTATCCCAGAAACCCTGTGTATGAAGCTTTGCTCCTGCTATTACATGCCTGTACACACTACAGGAATTCAGTCAGTCAAATACATACAATACATTAATACAATAACACAACCAATTGACCCCAATGCAGACCCTACACATGCACTCATTTGTGTAACAGGGATGATACATACCTCTACATCCCTCTCTTTCTGCAGCAGGGAGGAGGAGAGGTCCTCTACCTGTCTCTCCAGCTCTCCCACCTTCAGGGTCAGGACACTCTTCTGTCCACTCAGCTCAGTGATCAGAGCCTCCTTACAGCGCAGAGCACCGGTCAGCTCCTCGACCACCCTACAGGAGGGGGGAGAGAGAGAGAGAGAGAGAGAGAGAGAGAGAGAGAGAGAGAGATATTAATTAAGAAATGCTATAGATGGAAGGAAAGTAGTGTCGAAACCTACCAAAAAACAATTAGGCAACAACAAATTCAATGCCTTTTCGACAACTTCCTGGACAAAACGTTCCATTGTAATAGTGAAGGTGTAAACTTGGCAGTATAAAACCTAAACAGTATATTTGACCTCTCAGCTTCCCTATCAAATCTAAAAATCTCTAACAGAGAACCAAAGAAAAGTAACAACATTGACAAATGGTTTGATGAAGAATGAAAAAACCTAAGAAAGAAATTGAGAAACCTATCCAACCAAAAACATAGAGACCCAGAAAACCTGATCCTATGCCTTCACTATGGTGAATCACTAAAACAATACAGAAATACACTATGGAAAAAGAGGAACAGCATGTCAGAAATCAGCTCAATGTAATTGAAGAATCCATCAACTCTAACCACTTCTGGGAAAATTGGAAAACACTAAACAAACAACAACACGAAGCGCTATCTATCCAAAACGGAGATGTATGGGTAAACCACTTCTCCAATCTTTTTGGCCCTATAACAAAGAACAAACAGCAAAAAAATATACATGATCAAACGCAAATCTTTTAATCAACTATTAAAGACTACCAGAACCCACTCGATTCTCCAATTACATTGAATGAACTACAGGACAAAATACAAACCCTCCAACCCAAAAAGGCCTGTGGTGTTGATGGTATCCTCAATGAAATGATAAAATATACAGACCACAAATTCCAATTGGCTAAACTGAATCTCTTTAACATCATCCTTAGATCTGGCATCTTCCCCAATATTTGGAACCAAGGACTGATCACCCCAACCCACAAAAGTGGAGACAAATTTGACCCCAATATCTACCGTGGGATATGCGTCAACAGCAACCTTGGGAAAATCCTCTGCATTATCATTAACAGCAGACTAGTTCATTTCCTCAGTGAAAACAATGTACTGAGCAAATGTCAAATTGGCTTTTTACCAAATTACCGTACGACAGACCACGTATTCACCCTGCACACCCTAATTGACAAACAAACAAACCAAAACAAAGGCAAAGTCTTCTCATGCTTTGTTGATTTCAAAAAAGCTTTTGACTCAATTTGGCATGAGGGTCAGCTATACAAATTGATGGAAAGCGGGGTTGGGGGAAAAACATACAACATTATAAAATCCATGTACACAAACAACAAGTGTGTGGTTAAAATTGGCAAAAAACACACACATTTCTTTCCACAGGGCCGTGGGGTGAGACAGGGATGCAGTTTAAGCCCCACCCTCTTCAACATATGTCTCAACGATTTGGTGAGGACACTAGAACAGTCTGCAGCACCCGGCCTCACCCTACTAGAATCTGAAGTCAAATGTCTACTGTTTGCTCATGATCTGGTGCTTCTGTCACCAACCAACGAGGGCCTACAGCAGCACCTAGATCTTCTGCACAGATTCTGTCAGACTTGGGCCCTGACAGTAAATCTTAGTAAGACAAAAATAATGGTGTTCCAAGAAAGGTCCAGTTGCCAGGACCACAAATATAAATTCCATCTAGACACCGTTGCCCTAGAGCACACAAAAAAAAATACATACCTCGGCCTAAACATCAGCGCCACAGGTAACTTCCACAAAGCTGTGAACGATGGCTTCACGAAGGGCCTTCTATGCCATCAAAAGGAACATAAAATTTGACATACCAATTAGGAACTGGCTAAAAATACTTGAATCAGTTACATAACCCTTTGCCCTTTATGGTTGTGAGGTCTGGGGTCCGCTCACCAACCAAGAATTCACAAAATGGGACAAACACCAAATTGAGACTCTGCACGCAGAACTCTGCAAAAATATCCTCTGTGTACAACGAAAAACACCAAATAATGCATGCAGAGCAGAATTAGGCAAATACCTGCTAATGATCAAAATCCAGAAAAAAGCCGTTAAATTCTATAACCACTTAAAAGGAAGCGATTCCCAAACCTTCCACAACAAAGCCATCACCTACAGAAAGATGAACTTGGAGAAGAGTCCCCTAAGTATGCTGGTCCTGGGGCTCTGTTCACAAACACAAACAGACACCACAGAGCCCCAGGACAACAACAACAACACAGTTAGACCCAATCGAATCATGAGAAAACAAAAAGATAATTACTTGACACATTGGAAAGAATTTACAAAAAAACAGAGCAAACTAGAATGCTATTTGGCCCTAAACAGAGAGTACACAGTGGCAGAATACCTGACCACTGTGACTGACCCAAACTTAAGGAAAGCTTTGACTATGTACAGACTCAGTTAGCATAGCCTTGCTATTGAGAAAGGCCGCCGTAGGCAGACCTGGCTCTCAAGAGAAAACAGGCTATGTGCACACTGCCCACAAAATGAGGTGGAAACTGAGCTGCACTTCCTAACCTCCTGCCAAATGTATGACCATATTAGAGACACATATTTCCCTCAGATTACAGAGATCCACAAAGAATTCGAAAACAAACCCAATTTTGATAAACTCGCTTATCTACTGGGTGAAATACCACAGCAGCAAGATTTGTGACCTGTTGCCACAAGAAACGGGCAACCAGTGAAGAACAAACACCATTGTAAATACAACCCATATTTATGTTTATTTATTTTCCCATTTGTACCTTAACTATTTGCACATAATATGACATTTGAAATGTCTTTATTCTTTTGGAACTTCTGAGTGTAATGTTTACTGTTAATATTTATTGTTTATTTCACTTTTGTTTACTATGTACTTCACTTGCTTTGGCAATGTTAACATATGTTTCCCATGCCAATAAAGCCCTTAAATTGAATTGAATTGAGAGAGAGAGAGAGGTCAGTATCATAGATATAGTGGGCTAAGTTTGGACTTCTAGGAGTCCTAGGCTTTTCTCCAAGAGTGTGAAGGTGTGGAATTACAGCTTTTAGGTCACTGGTTCAAATCTGGCGCGAATGACCATATAGCGTGTGTGTACCTGTCTCTGTTGGTGTGTGATGGGGGGTGGTTAGACGGGGTCTGGGGGCTCTCCTCCTCCTCTGGCCTGTCCTCCAAGTCCTCCAAGAGGGTCTGGGAGCTCGACCTAGCCAGGGAGGCCATCCTCCCAGCCTCACATCTCGCTAGCTCGGCCTCCTGGAGGAAACACATGAAAAGGTCTGGATGTCAGTCTGTGTGTTTAAAGCTGATCTAATAATATAACAACTCATTTCATCTCAACAAAGAACACAACCAACGTTTTAACAGTGTGTGTGTGTGTGTGTGTGTGTGTGTGTGTGTGTGTGTGTGTGTGTGTGTGTGTGTGTGTGTGTGTGTGTGTGTGTGTGCGTGTGTGTACCTCCTGCAGGAGTTGTATCTTGGTCTCCAGCAACTCCTGCATGTGGTCGATCTCCTGCTGTCTCTCCTCACATCGTCTCTGTAGCTCTGCCTCATTGTGACTGGACAGGCTCTCAGCTTTTGACCTATCAGAAGAGAGGAGAGAGAGGGAACATTGTGATTGGTCAGGCTCTCTGCTATCGTCATATTAAAAGTGAGGAAAAAATTGCGATAATTGTGATTGGTCTGGCTGTATTCTGTTGTCCTATCAGGGAGAGGACATAAGATGGAACATCATGTTAAGTGTCTATCAATAACTCCCAACAGTCATCCACATACACTCATAATACTGTGTTGCTTGTTATTGTGACATCGGTGCAGGGCAGACCAATGGCGTCAATCCTGGGTCGTTTTAGGGTTGTATTGTGGTCAGGTCAGGACTAAGACAGGATATGAGGTCATATGAAGTATCCCTGCTATCTCATGGGATACCCTACACCTCCCATCTACAAATAGAGACCAGTCACACACCCAGGGTGTAAACTTTTATTGTGTTCACTTATAGTTCTGTGAGAGCGCCACGAAAACATCACTCAGACCAAGGCTGGAATTCGGTCAAACTCGCCATAGCTATAATTAAGCATTCTGAGTGTTAGTTTACAAACTACTGTCGGTGCACATACACATCGTATTGTGAAAACTGGAGCATCTACCTGTGAGGGGAGTCTACTGCTAGTAGTAGTACACCCTGTGACTGTGTGTGCATATTAATACAGTAATGTAATGTTGATTAGCTGATCTGATGCTATCTCCATATTAATACAGTAATGTAATGTTGATTAGCTGATCTGATGCTATCTCCATATTAATACAGTAATGTAATGTTGAATAGCTGATCTGATCCTATCTCCATATTAATACAGTAATGTAATGTTGATTAGCTGATCTGATGCTATCTCCATATTAATACAGTAATGTAATGTTGATTAGCTATCTGATGCTATCTCCATATTAATAAAATAGTGTAATGTTGATTAGCTGATCTGATGCTATCTCCATATTAATAAAATAGTGTAATGTTGATTAGCTATCTGATGCTATCTCCATATTAATAAAATAGTGTAATGTTGATTAGCTGATCTGATGCTATCTCCATATTAATACAGTAATGTAATGTTGATTAGCTGATCTGATGCTATCTCCATATTAATACAGTAATGTAATGTTGATTAGCTGATCTGATCCTATCTCCATATTAATACAGTAATGTAATGTTGATTAGCTGATCTGATGCTATCTCCATATTAATACAGTAATGTAATGTTGATTAGCTGATCTGATCCTATCTCCATATTAATACAGTAATGTAATGTTGATTAGCTGATCTGATGCTATCTCCATATTAATACAGTAATGTAATGTTAATTAGCTGATCTGATCCTATCTCCATATTAATACAGTAATGTAATGTTGATTAGCTGATCTGATGCTATCTCCATATTAATACAGTAATGTAATGTTGATTAGCTGATCTGATGCTATCTCCATATTAATAAAATAGTGTAATGTTGATTAGCTGATCTGATGCTATCTCCATATTAATACAGTAATGTAATGTTGATTAGCTGATCTGATCCTATCTCCATATTAATACAGTAATGTAATGTTGATTAGCTGATCTGATCCTATCTCCATATTAATACAGTAATGTAATGTTGATTAGCTGATCTGATGCTATCTCCATATTAATACAGTAATGTACTGTTGATTAGCTGATCTGATGCTATCTCCATATTAATAAAATAGTGTAATGTTGATTAGCTGATCTGATGCTATCTCCATATTAATACAGTAATGTAATGTTGATTAGCTGATCTGATGCTATCTCCATATTAATACAGTAATGTAATGTTGATTAGCTGATCTGATCCTATCTCCATATTAATACAGTAATGTAATGCTGATTAGCTGATCTGATGCTATCTCCATATTAATACATTAATGTAATGTTGATTAGCTGATCTGATGCTATCTCCATATTAATACAGTAATGTAATGTTGATTAGCTGATCTGATGCTATCTCCATATTAATACAGTAATGTAATGTTGATTAGCTGCCATGTGAGCAGGAAGGCAGGGGGAACAGAATGACCCATTACACCAGCTGTGGAGCTGGCAGTGATTAGCAGTTAGCATGCTAACGGCTCTCCTCCATCAGCCACATATTTATGCTGAGACCCCCTACCAACACACACTACTTCTGATCATCAATCTTTCCCAGGCTATGGACTCTAGGCTGGAGGCTAGGGGTGGGGGGTTGAAGGCACGAGCCAGCAAAGTGGAATTTAATCTCATAGCAATCTGATGAATACACAGAATATGTCAATCAAATTGATTCCCCTCCAGGGGGAGTATTAAAGTCAAAGCCTAGCGGCAACAGCAGGGGTAGGGGTTCGGAGGGGGGCAAGGATGGACGTGCCAGGTATTGCCTTCCATATCCCTGTCTGGATGCCAAGATATCAGGGTTGCCCTTTTGGAGCTGGCGAGTGTGCGATCCCATTGGGACAGACACCAGGAGTACACGTGTGTGTGCATCGTGCGGGAGTGTGTGTGTGTGTGCGTACAGTATGGGCAATGTGCACATGCAAAGTGTGTGTGTGCGTGTGGCGTGTGTGTGTGTCTGACTGTGAATGCTCGTGTGTGTGTGTGTGTGTGTGTGTGTGTGTGTGTGTGTGTGTGTGTGTGTGTGTGTGTGTGTCTGACTGTGAATGCTCGTGTGTGTGTGTGTGTGTGTGTGTGTGTGTGTGTGTGTGTGTGTGTGTGTGTGTGTGTGTGTGTGTGTGTGTGTGTGTGTGTCCAGTCCTTTCTCACTCCACCAGCTGTTGTGTGAAACATGAGCTGAGGTGTTACCTCTAAACTTTTGATTCTACCCTCTGAGGGACTCACTACCGATTACTGCTCTATGCCTACAGTCCCCTGCTATAGGCTTGTTATCCTGCTATAACACCATCTCTGTATGAGGACTTATTGAGAAACAGCTTTGTTAAGGCTCATCAAACAAAGACAAACACTCACCGTAATCACTTGGGCAAATTGTATTTCTGCATACCAGCAAAGCATGTCGTATGTAGTCATGGGTCTTTGGAAAACATTAAGATAATTGCATTGTATTGGTTTTGTACTATGCTACATACAGTAGGCGGGTCTCGAAGGGAATTTCAAGAAGGGTAAGAGGACAGTATTCTATTGGTGGATATGTGGCATTAGGTAAACATTAGGTAATCCATTCACAATGTATACATAACATCTGTTGGTTGGCTGTCAGTCTACAACCGCAATTTAATTTACATTTACGTCATTTCGCAGACGCGCTTATCCAGAGCAACTTACAGTTAGTGAGTGCATACATTATTATTTATTTTTTCATACTGGCCCCCCGTGGGAATCGAACCCACAACCCTGGCGTTGCAAACGCCATGCTCTACCAACTGAGCTACATCCCTGCCGGCCATTCCCTCCCCTACCCTGTACGACGCTGGGCCAATTGTGCGCCGCCCAATGGGTCTCCCGGTCTGAGGTCGGTCAATACATTCAACATTCAACTGTCAGTCTGGATGTGTCGTACTGGACTTACAGAGCCTGGTCAAGAAGGTCTTGTTTCTCCTGTAACTCCTGCTTCAAGCTCTCCACTTCTACCTTCAACTCAATGTTCTGGAACACAGGGAGAATAGAACATGAAATCAGACTGGAATTCTGTTTGATAGAAAAAATTACATCATCATCCTCATCCTCACTGTCATCATCATCATCATCCTCACCCACATCATAACGATTCATCTAAAAAGATAAGGAATATCAAATAGAAACTTTAAAACAAGTCAATTAAGTCATAAAAACTCAAAGAAGTACAGACACCATTAATACAATTACTGTAAAACACAGGAAGAGAGTTGTAGTCTCACACCAGCTATACATGGTGACTGATACAGAACCATAGACATACATCACGTTCTAGAACTTCACTTGAGAAGTCTGGTCATATGAGTTGATTGGCCTCTTACGAACACTTGATGTGGAGTGACCCTCACAAATACAGCATAATAACATTGTCTGTGTTCCTGTCACAAAACCATGAGTACACTATGATAAGCCTGACGGCGCAATGGACAGTAGCTGGACTGTGTGGACTATAGATGGACTGTAGATGGACATTAGATGGACTGTGTGGACTGTGTGGACTGTATATGGACTGTAGACAGACTGTGTGGACTATAGATGGACTGTAGATGGACTTTAGATGGACTGGGTGGACTGTAGATGGACTCTGTGCTGATGCCTCAGTGCAGGTGTTGTACCTGTTCTATTTTCTGCCACCTGTCTCTGTGACAAACCTCAGCAGGGATTCTCCAGATGAGAGATGAGACGTGTTTGAGAGTGTTGCTGTGAGAACAGTGTTGCTGTGAGAACAGTGTTGCTGTGAGAAGCCCTGTACCAGAAGAGGCTGGTGGGAGGAACGGTACACCCTATTCCTCTGCACACCTGAGGTATACCCTATTACCCTCCTGGAAACTCCTACCTTCCAAATACACCTAATGCTTGTCTTGTACAGTATCCTGTGTCTCCTATCCCCCTCCAACCCCTTCCCACAGCTAGTCAGCAACAGCAACCCTAAACTCACAACCTGTTCTCTCTCCTTCTCACCCCCAACCCCCAAATACCTTCACCATCTACACCTACATTTACATTACATTTTAGTCATTTAGCAGACGCTCTTATCCAGAGCGACTTACAGTTAGTGAGTGCATACATTTTTATTTTTTATACTGGAATCGAACCCACAACCCTGGCGTTGCAAATGCCATGCTCTACCAACTGAGCTACATCCCTGATACAGTGATAGATATACAGTAGATACACCCATAGATATACAGTAGATACACCCATAGATATACAGTAGATACACCCATAGATATACAGTAGATACACCCATAGATATACAGTAGATACACCCATAGATATACAGTAGATACACCCATAGATATACAGTAGATACACCCATAGATATACAGTAGATACACTCATAGATATACAGTAGATACACCCATAGATATACAGTAGATACACCCATAGATATACAGTAGATACACCCATAGATATACAGTAGATACACCCATAGATATACAGTAGATACACTCATAGATATACAGTAGATACACCCCTAGATATATAGTAGATACACCCATAGATATACAGTAGATACATTGCATTCAGAAAGTATTCAGACCCCTTGACTTTTTCCACATTTTGTTACCATACAGCCTTATTCTAAAATTGATTAAATAATTTTTTCCCCAAGTCAATCTACACACAATACCCCATAATGACAAAGTGAAAACAGGTTTTTAGAAATTATTACAAATTTATAAAAAACAGAAATACCTTATTTACATAAGTATTCAGACCCTTTGCTATGAGATACTCGAAATTGATCTCAGGTGCATCCTGTTTCCACTGATCATCCTTGAGATGTTTCTACAACTTGATTGGAGTCCACCTGTGGTCAATTCAATTGATTGGACATGATTTGGAAAGGCACACACCTGTCTACATAAAGGTCCCACAGTTGACAGTGCATGTCAGAGCAAGAAACAAGCCACGAGGTCGAAGGAATTGTCCGTAGAGCTCCGAGACAGGATTGTGTCGAAGCACAGATATGGGGAAGGGTACCAAAATTGAAATTCCCCAAGAACACAGTGGCCTCCATCATTCTTAAATGGAAGAAATTTGGAACCACCATTCAACACCTCCCATCTATCTCTTCACACCATCCATACTGGATTTCTATTTGCCATATATTTTTCAACTGTGCTGTGATGCTTCACAAAAGTTCTGAACCTTTCTATTCCCATAGTTTCTACAGATTGTAAATTAAAGATAAAGTTTTTTGCTAAAAGTATTATTATAGTACCCCTCCTATCCGGCATTGATTTCCCTCCCTCCCCCTCTCTCTGCTGTATCAATCAGAGTGGTGTGGTGTGTATATGTAACATCAGTAGGGAACATGGTTCTCTCCTGTCACAGAGGTTATATTTAAACCAGGGGGAAAGCAGAGCATCTCTGGGGCTTAGACCAGGGGTCAACCTGTGAACCAGAATCGGGTTCTGAGGCAGGACAGGGCCTTTAGGATAGGGATTTGGAAAATGGATTGGCAATGGTGAGGTTCAATATGGTCCGGTTGTGACCCTGGACAGGGATAGGACACTTCTCTCTCAATTCAATTTCAATTCAATTTAAGGGCTTTATTGGCATGGGAAACGTGTGTAAACATCTCTCTCTCTCTCTCTCTCTCTCTCTCTCTCTCTCTCTCTCTCTCTCTCTCTCTCTCTCTCTCTCTCTCTCTCTCTCTCTCTCTCTCTCTCTCTCTCTCTGGCCTTCTGGACTGATCTCTAACATTATACATTTAGGAAATACTTCAGCAAAACAAAAGCAATGTTCATAGGATAACATTTTACGTGTACATTTGAGCAATTTAGCAGACATTGCTATCCAGAGAGACTTAAAAAGCATTACAATGAATGTGCTCTTACACAAAGTGTCTCGCTACAATAGCCAAAGTCATGTAAACAAATTGAATTGAATTTCACATCACTTTTCACATCATTAGTCACAGCTTGACAGACAGTAACCGGGATGTTTTCCTGTTATCCACACAGCTCTAAATATAGCAGTCCATCGTGCATCTGCTATTCCTGCCGCCCGGCTCACAGTAACAGTTCCCCTTATAACTAGATATGCACTGGAGTGGTACAAGGCTGCCTGATTGGCCGAGAGCTGGGGTTAAGAGTATAGTGCTAGGCCTATTCGCTTACACACGCACACATAGCCATGCAGTCACACACGCATACAGTGGGGTC
The DNA here is from genome assembly GCF_964263955.1 of Coregonus lavaretus. Taxonomy (NCBI): domain Eukaryota; kingdom Metazoa; phylum Chordata; class Actinopteri; order Salmoniformes; family Salmonidae; genus Coregonus; species Coregonus lavaretus. The sequence goes on from NW_028156270.1 coordinate 38,948, forward strand.
CGAAATGATTGACAATAATGACTGTATAAAATACATTATTCAAATGCTGAGCTACAGTGGGGAAAAAAAGTATTTAGTCAGCCACCAATTGTGCAAGTTCTCCCACTTAAAAAGATGAGAGAGGCCTGTAATTTTCATCATAGGTACACGTCAACTATGACAGACAAATTGAGAAGAAAAAAATCCAGAAAATCACATTGTAGGATTTTTAATGAATTTATTTGCAAATTATGGTGGAAAATAAGTATTTGGTCACCTACAAACAAGCAAGATTTCTGGCTCTCACAGACCTGTAACTTCTTCTTTAAGAGGCTCCTCTGTCCTCCACTCGTTACCTGTATTCATGGCACCTGTTTGACCTTGTTATCAGTATAAAAGACACCTGTCCACAACCTCAAACAGTCACACTCCAAACTCCACTATGGCCAAGACCAAAGAGCTGTCAAAGGACACCAGAAACAAAATTGTAGACCTGCACCAGGCTGGGAAGACTGAATCTGCAATAGGTAAGCAGCTTGGTTTGAAGAAATCAACTGTGGGAGCAATTATTAGGAAATGGAAGACATACAAGACCACTGATAATCTCCCTCGATCTGGGGCTCCACGCAAGATCTCACCCCGTGGGGTCAAAATGATCACAAGAACGGTGAGCAAAAATCCCAGAACCACACGGGGGGACCTAGTGAATGACCTGCAGAGAGCTGGGACCAAAGTAACAAAGCCTACCATCAGTAACACACTACGCCGCCAGGGACTCAAATCATGAAGTGCCAGACGTGTCCCCCTGCTTAAGCCAGTACATGTCCAGGCCTGTCTGAAGTTTGCTAGAGTGCATTTGGATGATCCAGAAGAGGATTGGGAGAATGTCATATGGTCAGATGAAACCAAAATAGAACTTTTTGGTAAAAACTCAACTCGTCGTGTTTGGAGGACAAAGAATGCTGAGTTGCATCCAAAGAACACCATACCTACTGTGAAGCATGGGGGTGGAAACATCATGCTTTGGGGCTGTTTTTCTGCAAAGGGACCAGGATGACTGATCCGTGTAAAGGAAAGAATGAATGGGGCCATGTATCGTGAGATTTTGAGTGAAAACCTCCTTCCATCAGCAAGGGCATTGAAGATGAAACGTGGCTGGGTCTTTCAGCATGACAATGATCCCAAACACACCGCCCGGGCAATGAAGGAGTGGCTTCGTAAGAAGCATTTCAAGGTCCTGGAGTGGCCTAGCCAGTCTCCAGATCTCAACCCCATAGAAAATCTTTGGAGGGAGTTGAAAGTCCGTGTTGCCCAGCGACAGCCCCAAAACATCACTGCTCTAGAGGAGATCTGCATAGAGGAATGGGCCAAAATACCAGCAACAGTGTGTGAAAACCTTGTGAAGACTTACAGAAAACGTTTGACCTGTGTCATTGCCAACAAAGGGTATATAACAAAGTATTGAGAAACTTTTGTTATTGACCAAATAATTATTTTCCACCATAATTTGCAAATAAATTCATAAAAAATCCTACAATGTGATTTTCTGGATTTTTGTTCTTATTTTGTCTGTCATAGTTGACGTAATAATAATATGCCATTTAGCAGACGCTTTTATCCAAAGCGACTTACAGTCATGCGTGCATACATTTTTTTTTTTTTTGTGTATGGGTGGTCCCGGGGATCGAACCCACTACCTTGGCGTTACAAGCGCCGTGCTCTACCAGCTGAGCTACAGAGGACCACAGAGGACGTGTACCTATGATGAAAATTACAGGCCTCTCTCATCTTTTTAAGTGGGAGAACTTGCACAATTGGTGGCTGACTAAATACTTTTTTTCCCCACTGTATATTGTATGCTCAAAAAAAGTATACAATTGCTCAGAGAAAGAGATTAAGTTTAACAAGTAAATCAAAACTGTATCAAAAAGGTAGAGGTAACAATTATTGACACCCCTAAAGATTCTAGGAATAATTGGTCCCATATTCCTAGCACGCAATAACTACATTAAGCTTGTGACTCTACAAACTTGTTGGATGCATTTACAGTTTGATTTGGTTGTGTTTTAGATTATTTTGTGCCCAATAGAAATTAATGGTAAATAATGTATTGTCATTTTGGAGTCACTTTTATTGTAATTAAAAATATAATATGTTTCTAAACACTTCTACATTAATGTGGATGCTAACATGATTGTGGATGATCCTGAATGAATCGTGAATAATGATGAGTGAGAAAGTTACAGAGGGTCAAAGATCATATCCCCAAGACATGCTAACCTCCCCTGTTATTATTATTATTATTATTATTTTATTTCACCTTTATTTAACCAGGTAAACCAGTTGAGAACAAGTTCTAATTTACAACTGCGACCTGGCCAAGATAAAGCAAAGCAGTGCGATAAAAACAACAACACAGAGTTACATATGGGGAAAAACAAAACAAAGTCAAAAAATACAACAGAAATACATATATATACAGTGTGTGCAAATTTAGCAAGTTATGGAGGTAAGGCAATAAAATAGGCTATAGTGCAAAATAATTACAATTAGTATTAACACTGGAATGATAGATGTGCAAGAGATGATGTGCAAATAGAGATACTGGGGTACAAATGAGCAAAATAAATAACAATATAGGGATGAGGTAGTTGGGCGGGCTAATTTCAGATGGGCTGTGTACAGGTGCAGTGATCGGTAAGGTGCTCTGACAACTGATGCTTAAAGTTAGTGAGGGAGATAAGTGTCTCCAGCTTCAGAGATTTTTGCAATTTGTTCCAGTCATTGGCAGCAGAGAACTGGAAGGAATTGCGGCCAAAGGAGGTGTTGGCTTTGGGGATGACCAGTGAGATATACCCGCTGGAGCGCAGACTACGGGTGGGTGTTGCTATGGTGACCAATGAGCTAAGATAAGGCGGGGATTTGCCTAGCAGTGATTTATAGATGGCCTGGAGCCAGTGGGTTTGGCGACGAATATGTAGTGAGGACCAGCCAACAAGAGCGTACAGGTCACAGTGGTGGGTATTATATGGGGCTTTGGAGACAAAACGGATGGCACTGTGATAGACTACATCCAATTTGCTGAGTAGAGTGTTGGAGGCTATTTTGTAAATGACATCGCCGAAGTCAAGGATCGGTAGGATAGTCAGTTTTACGAGGGCATGTTTGGCAGCATGAGTGAAGGAGGCTTTGTTGCGAAATAGGAAACCGATTCTAGATTTAACTTTGGATTGGAGATTCTTAATGTGAGTCTGGAAGGAGAGTTTACAGTCTAACCAGACACCTAGATATTTGTAGTTGTCCACATACTCTAGGTCAGACCCGTCGAGTGTAGTGATTCTATTCGGGTGGGCGGGTGCAAGCAGCGTTCGGTTGAAGAGCATGCATTTAGTTTTACTAGTGTTTAAGAGCAGTTGGAGGCTACTGAAGGAGTGTTGTCTGGAATTGAAGCTAGTTTGGAGGTTTGTTAACACAGTGTCCAATTAAGGGCCAGATGTATACAAAATGGTGTCGTCTGCGTAGAGGTGGATCTGAGAGTCACCAGCAGCAAGAGCGACGTCATTGATATACACAGAGAAAAGAGTCGGCCCGAGAATTGAACCCTGTGACACCCCCATAGAGACTGCCATAGGTCCAGACAACAGGCCCTCCGATTTGACACATTGAACTCTATCTGAGAAGTAGTTGGTGAACCAGGCGAGGCAGTCATTTGAGAAACCAAGGCTATTTAGTCTGCCAATAAGAATGCGGTGGTTGACAGAGTCGAAAGCCTTGGCCAGGTCAATGAAAACGGCTGCACAGTACTGTCTATTATCGATCGCGGTTATAATATCGTTTAGGACCTTGAGCGTGGCTGAAGTGCACCCATGACCAGCTCGGAAACTGGATTGCATAGCGGAGAAGGTACGGTGGGATTCGAAATGGTCGGTGATCTGTTTGTTGACTTGGCTTTGAAAAACTTTTGAAAGGCAGGGCAGGATGGATATGGGTCTGTAACAGTTTGGATCTAGAGTGTCACCCCCTTTGAAGAGGGGGATGACCGCGGCAGCTTTCCAATCTCTGGGGATCTCAGACGTTACGAAAGAGAGGTTGAACAGGCTAGTAATAGGGGTTGCGACAATTTCGGCGGCTAGTTTTAGAAAGAAAGGGTCCAGATTGTCTAGCCCAGATGATTTGTAGGGGTCCAGATTTTGCAGCTCTTTTAGAACATCAGCTGTCTGGATTTGTGTGAAGGAGAAGCGGGGGGGGCATGGGCAAGTTGCAGCGGAGGGTGCAGAGCTGGTGGCCGGGGTAGTGGTAGCCAGGTGGAAAGCATGGCCAGCCGTAGCAAAATGCTTGTTGAAATTCTCGATTATTGTAGATTTATCAGTGGTGATAGTGTTTCCTAGCCTCAGTGCAGTGGGCAGCTGGGAGGAAGTGCTCTTATTTTCCATGGACTTTACAGTGTCCCAAAACTTTTTGGAGTTAGTGCTACAGGATGCAAATTTCTGTTTGAAAAAGTTAGCCTTTGCTTTCCTAACTGCTTGTGTATATTGGTTCCTAACTTCCCTGAAAAGTTGCATATCGCGGGGGCTATTTGATGCTAATGCAGTACGCCACAGGATGTTTTTGTGCTGGTCAAGGGCAGTCAAGTCTGAGGAGAACCAGGGGCTATATCTGTTCTTAGTTCTGTATTTTTTGAATGGGGCATGTCTATTTAAGATTGAGAGGAAATTACTTTTAAAGAACAACCAGGCATCCTCTACTGACGGAATGAGATCTATATCCATCCAGGATACCTGGGCCAGGTCAATTAGGAAGGCCTGCTCGCTGAAGTGTTTTTGGGAGCGTTTGACAGTGATGAGGGGTGGTCGTTTGACCGCGGACCCGTTACGGACGCAGGCAATAAGGCAGTGATCGCTGAGATCCTGGTTGAAGACAGCGGAGGTGTATTTAGAGGGTAAGTTAGTCAGGATGAGTAATGGTGAGAGGTTAGCATGTATTGGGGGTATGACCTTTGACCCTCTGTAACTTTCTCAATCATCATTATTCACGATTCAAGTGACTCCAAAATAACACAATACATTATTTACCATTAATTTCTACTGGGCACAAAATAATCTGAAACACAACCAAAACGAACTGCAAATTCATCCAAGAAGATTGTAGAGTCACAAGCTTGAAATATGCTAGGAATATGAGACCAAATATTACACTTCATTTATAAGAATCTTTCGGTACCTTTTTGAGATTAGTTTTTGTACTTGTTAATCAAAATAAATTTTTCGCAGAGCAATTGTTTTAGTATAAAATAATATAATTTCCCAAAAAACGTTAGCATACAATATAGATCAGTATTGGAATTATTTATTTTATACAGTCATTATTTCTAATCTTTATCAAAGGTGTAAATAATTTTGGACCCCACTTATGAACACAATTATGAAGACATGCACCCACATTCAGTATGTGTCACAGATCTATCCCTATACTGACATGCATGCACAGATATCGGGATGAAAACAAGCAAGTCAAACCCATTGCAGAAGAACAAATGTGTTGAATAAATTATTGCACTCAAGCTTGGACTATATATAGAAATCCTCTCCCTCCCACTCTGAGCCGTGAGTGTAAACCAAGACAACAGAAACGGTGCGGTGCCAGGGAATCAATTGACTCAAGCGGCTCAACAAAGAAACAATCCAAGGCCAAATTAACTTAATTACTGTATCTGAGACAATGAAGACAATGATCCCACTGGGCATAGACGTCATTTCAACATCTAGTTTTGATTTACATTTGGTTGAGTTGTCAACTAACATGAATTAAATGTGAAATCAACAAAAAATGTCACCATGTCATTGAATTTAGGTAAAAGGTTGGGTGAAAAAATTCCCTTACGTTGATTACTTTTTTAAAATCCAATCAGTTTTCTACCTTGATTCAACGTCATCACATAGATTTTTGTTGTTGAAATGAGGTGGAAGCAACATTGATTCAACCAGTTTTTGCCCAGTGGGAATTGACTGCATTATCATATGGTCTTGCATGGACCTGGAGTGACATGACCATAGAGATCCTATTAAATTAGTATTCTAATTCCTAATTCTATGGACATTTCAGAAGGTTATATTCGCGACTAGTGACTTGCAGGCGCTGAGGTCCAGCGTGATGACTCAATCATGATTTATGACATTGTTTGGATGGCTGACCATCTGTGGGTTAAACACACCTTATCTGTGGTAATCTCTAGGAAGGGACGTTCCCTTCCCACAGAACCCTGGGAGCACGGACACCGTTGAAGGTGTGAAGACAGATGAAAACATAAAATCGACTAAATGAATGTTACTGTGTGAATTAAATTGTCATGTTTGGATTGTTTCAAGAGTTCATAAAGAGCTATGAAATTTGATATGTTTCAATGTACTGGATGTTGTTGTTTTTTGGACGGAGGTCAATTCAAAGAGGGAGCAACGCAGATGTGCGCTCCTATCATTTAGATAAGAGTTGTGATGATTAGATCCAAGAATGCGTGTGTTGCTTTCATGCCTTTTGTTTTAATGTTTTGTGCCATGCAAAGTGATATTATTTAGACGATAGGAGATACTGGGATTTGGCGCTTTGGAAACTTTGTTCATGGAGTCATTGTAAACTTTGTTCATGGAGTCATTGTATACCTTGTTCATGGAGTTATTGTAAACTTTGTTAATGGAGTCATTGTAAACTTTGTTCATGGAGTCATTGTAAACTTTGTTAATGGAGTAATTGTAAACTTTATTAAAATAGTCATTATAAACTTTGTTCATGAAGTCATTGTAAACTTTGTTCATGGAGTCATTGTAAACTTTGTTCATGGAGTCATTGTAAAGGTTTTTATTTAAAAAAAAAAAAAAGTTTAGGGGGTAGATCAGCTTAATATTGCAGATAGATTGTAACTTCCATCAATGTAATTGTCTGCATCACTTCCAATCCCACATGTTTTATATATATATATATATATATATATATATATATATATATATATATATATATATATTATTATATATATCTATACATATATACATACACACATATACACACATACATACAGTGGTGTGAAAAAGTGTTTGCCCCTTTCCTGATTTGTTATTTGTTTGCATGTTTGTCACACTTCCCTTCACACTTCACTTCACAAATCCCGCTATGACCTCCGACGAACCATCAAACAGGCAAAGAGTCAATACAGGTCTAAGATTGAATCATACTACACTGGCTCTGACGCTCGTCGGATGTGGCAGGGCTTGAAAACTATTACAGACTACAAAGGGAAGCACAGCCGCGAGCTGCCCAGTGACACAAGCCTACCAGACGAGCTAAACCACTTCTATGCTCGCTTCGAGGCAAGCAACACTGAAGCATGCACGAGCGCACCAGCTGTTCCGGACGACTATGTGATCACGCTCTCCGTAGCCGATGTGAGTAAGACTTTTAAGCAGGTCAACATTCACAAGGCCGCAGGGCCAGACGGATTACCAGGACGTGTACTCCGAGCATGTGCTGACCAACTGGCAAGTGTCTTCACTGACATTTTCAACATGTCCCTGACTGAGTCTGTAATACCAACATGTTTCAAGCAGACCACCATAGTCCCAGTGCCCAAGAACTCTAAGATAACCTGCCTAAATGACTACCGACCCGTAGCACTGACGTCTGTAGCCATGAAGTGCTTTGAAAGACTGGTCATGGCTCACATCAACAGCATAATCCCAGAAACCCTAGACCCACTCCAATTTGCATACCGCCCCAACAGATCCACAGATGATGCAATCTCTATCGCACTCCACACTGCCCTTTCCCACCTGGACAAGAGGAACACCTATGTGAGAATGCTATTCATTGACTACAGCTCAGCATTCAACACCATAGTGCCCTCTAAGCTCATCACTAAGCTAAGGATCCTGGGACTAAACACCTCCCTCTGCAACTGGATCCTGGACTTCCTGACGGGCCGCCCCCAGGTGGTAAGGGTAGGTAACAACACATCTGCCACACTGATCCTCAACACAGGGGCCCCTCAGGGGTGCGTGCTCAGTCCCCTCCTGTACTCTCTGTTCACCCATGACTGCATGGCCAGGCACGACTCCAACACCATCATTAAGTTTGCCGACGACACAACAGTGGTAGGCCTGATCACCGACAACGATGAGACAGCCTATAGGGAGGAGGTCAGAGATCTGGCCGTGTGGTGCCAGGACAACAACCTCTCCCTCAACGTGACCAAGACAAAGGAGATGATTGTGGACTACAGGAAAAAAAAGAGGACTGAGCACGCCCCCATTCTCATCGACGGGGCTGTAGTGGAACAGGTTGAGAGCTTCAAGTTCCTTGGTGTCCACATCACCAACGAACTATCATGGTCCAAACACACCAAGACAGTCGTGAAGAGGGCACGACAAAGCCTATTCCCCCTCAGGAGACTAAAAAGATTTGGCATGGGTCCTCAGATCCTCAAAAAATTCTACAGCTGCACCATCGAGAGCATCCTGACTGGTTGCATCACCGCCTGGTATGGCAACTGCTTGGCCTCTGACCGCAAGGCACTACAGAGGGTAGTGCGTACGGCCCAGTACATCACTGGGGCAAAGCTCCCTGCCATCCAGGACCTCTATACCAGGCGGTGTCAGAGGAAGGCCCTCAAAATTGTCAAAGACTCCAGCCACCCTAGTCATAGACTGTTCTCTCTGCTACCGCACGGCAAGCGGTACCGGAGTGCCAAGTCTAGGTCCAAAAGACTTCTCAACAGCTTCTACCCCCAAGCCATAAGACTCCTGAACAGCTAATCATGGCTACCCGGACTATTTGCACTGCCCCCCCACCCCATCCTTTTTACGCTGCTGCTACTCTGTTAAGTATTTATGCATAGTCACTTTAACTCTACCCACATGTACATATTACCTCAACTACCTCAACTAGCCGGTGCCCCCGCACATTGACTATGCAACGGTACCCCCCTGTATATATAGCCTCCCTACTGTCACTTTATTTTACTGTATATATAGCCTCCCTACTGTCACTTTATTTTACTTCTGCTCTTTTTTTCTCAACACTTTTTTGTTGTTGTTTTATTCTTACTTTTTTGTTTAAAATAAATGCACTGTTGGTTAAGGGCTGTAAGTAAGCATTTCACTGTAATGTCTGCACCTGTTGTATTCGGCGCATGTGACCAATAAAATTTGATTTGATTTGATTTGATTTGACACTTAAATGTTTCAGATCATCAAACAAATTTAAATATTAGTCAAAGATAACACAAGTAAACACAAAATGCAGTTTTGAAATGAAGGTTGTTATTATTAAGGGAAAACAAAATCCAAACCTGAAAAAGTGTTTGCCCCCCTGTTATAACACAACTCAACTGTGGTTTATCACACCTGAGTTCAATTCCTCTAGCACACCCAGGCCTGATTACTGCCACACCTGTTCTCAATCAAGGAATCACTTAACTAGGACCTGCCTGACAAAGCAAAGTAGACCAAAAGATCCTCAAAAGCTAGACATCATGCCGAGATCCAAAGAAATTCAGGAACAAATGAGAAAGAAAGTAATTGAGATCCATCAGTCTGGAAAAGGTTATAAAGCCATTTCTAAAGCTTTGGGACTCCAGCGAACCACAGTGAGAGCCATTATCCACAAATGGCGAAAACATGGAACAGTGGTGAACCTTCCCAGGAGTGGCCGGCCGACCAAAATTACCCCAAGAGCGCAGCGACGACTCATCCAAGAGGTCACAAAAGACCCCACAACAACATCCAAAGAGCTGCAGGCCTCACTTGCCTCAGTTAAGGTCAGTGTTCATGACTCCACCATAAGAAAGAGACTGGGCAAAAATGTCCTGCATGGCAGAGTTACAAGACGAAACCACTGCTGAGCAAAAAGAACATTAAGGCTCGTCTCATTTTTGCCAGAAAACATCTTGATGGTCCCCAAGACCTTTGGGAAAATACTCTGTGGACTGACAAGACAAAAGTTGAACTTTTTGGAAGGTGTGTGTCCCATTACATCTGGCGTAAAAGTAACACCACATTTCAGAAAAAGAACATCATACCAACAGTAAAATATGGTGGTGGTAGTGTGATGGTCTGGGCCTGTTTTACTGCTTCAGGATCTGGAAGACTTGCTGTGATAACTGTGATAAATGGAACCATGAATTCTGCTGTCTACCAAAAAATCCTGAAGGAGAATGTCCGGCCATCTGTTCGTGACCTCAAGCTGAAGCGAACTTGGTTTCTGCAGCAGGACAATGATCCAAAACACACCAGCAAGTCCACCTCTGAATGGCTGAAGAAAAACTAAATGAAGACTTTGGAGTGGCCTAGTCAAATTCCTGACCTGAATCCTATTGAGATGTTGTGGCATGACCTTAAAAAGGCAGTTCATGCTCAAAAACCCTCCAATGTGGCTGAATTACAACAATTCTGCAAAGATGAGTGGGCCAAAATTCCTCCACAGCGCTGTAAAAGACTCATTGCAAGTTATCGCAAACGCTTGATTGCAGTTGTTGCTGCTAAGGGTGGCCCAACCAGTTATTAGGTTGTAGGGGGCAATCACTTTTTCACACAGGGCCATGTGGGTTTGGATTTTGTTTTCCCTTAATAATAAGAACCTTCATTTCAAAACTGCATTTTGTGTTTACTTGTGTTGTCTTTGACTAATATTTAAATTTGTTTGATCTGAAACATTTACAGTGGGGAAAAAAGTATTTGGTCAGCCACCAATTGTGCAAGTTCTCCCACTTAAAAAGATGAGAGAGGCCTGTAATTTTCATCATTGGTACACGTCAACTATGACAGACAAATTGAGAAAAGAAAATCCAGAAAATCACATTGTAGGATTTTTTATGAATTTATTTGCAAATTATGGTGGAAAAAAAGTATTTGGTCACCTACAAACAAGCAAGATTTCTGGCTCTCACAGACCTGTAACTTCTTCTTTAAGAGGCTCCTCTGTCCTCCACTCGTTACCTGTATTAATGGCACCTGTTTGAACTTGTTATCAGTATAAAAGACACCTGTCCACAACCTCAAACAGTCACACTCCAAACTCCACTATGGCCAAGACCAAAGAGCTGTCAAAGGACACCAGAAACAAAATTGTAGACCTGCACCAGGCTGGGAAGACTGAATCTGCAATAGGTAAGCAGCTTGGTTTGAAGATATCATCTGTGGGAGCAATTATTAGGAAATGGAAGACATACAAGACCACTGATAATCTCCCTCGATCTGGGGCTCCACGCAAGATCTCACCCCGTGGGGTCAAAATGATCACAAGAACGTGAGCAAAAATCCCAGAACCACACGGGGGGACGTAGTGAATGACCTGCAGAGAGCTGGGACCAAAGTAACAAAGCCTACCATCAGTAACACACAACGCCGCCAGGGACTCAAATCCTGCAGTGCAAGATGTGTCCCCCTGCTTAAGCCAGTACATGTCCAGGCCCATCTGAAGTTTGCTAGAGTGCATTTGGATGATCCAGAAGAGGATTGGGAGAATGTCATATGGTCAGATGAAACCAAAATAGAACTTTTTGGTAAAAACTCAACTCGTCGTGTTTGGAGGACAAAGAAAGCTGAGTTGCATCCAAAGAACACCATACCTACTGTAAAGCATGGGGGTGGAAACATCATGCTTTGGGGCTGTTTTTCGGCAAAAGGACCAGGACGACTGATCCATGTAAAGGAAAGACTGAATGGGGCCATGTATCATGAGATTTTGAGTGAAAACCTCCTTCCATCAGCAAGGGCATTGAAGATGAAACGTGGCTGGGTCTTTCAGCATGACAATGATCCCAAACACACCGCCCGGGCAACAAAGGAGTGGCTTCGTAAGAAGCATTTCAAGGTCCTGGAGTGGCCTAGCCAGTCTCCAGATCTCAACCCCATAGAAAATCTTTGGAGGGAGTTGAAAGTCTGTGTTGCCCAGCGACAGCCCCAAAACATCACTGCTCTAGAGGAGATCTGCATGGAAGAATGGGCCAAAATACCAGCAACAGTGTGTGAAAACCTTGTGAAGACTTACAGAAAACGTTTGACCTGTGTCATTGCCAACAAAGGGTATATAACAAAGTATTGAGAAACTTTTGTTATTGACCAAATACTTATTTTCCACCATAATTTGCAAATAAATTCATAAAAAATCCTACAATGTGATTTTCTGGATTTTTTTTCCTCATTTTGTCTGTCATAGTTGACGTGTACCTATGATGAAAATTACAGGCCTCTCTCATCTTTTTAAGTGGGAGAACTTGCACAATTGGTGGCTGACTAAATACTTATTTTCCCCACTGTAAGTGTGACAAACATGCAAACAAATAAGAAATCAGGAAGGGGGTAAACACTTTTTCACACCACTGTACATACAGTGGGGAGAACAAGTATTTGATACACTGCCGATTTTGCAGGTTTTCCTACTTACAAAGCATGTAGAGGTCTGTAATTTTTATCATACGTACACTTCAACTGTGAGAGACGGAATCTAAAATAAAAATCCAGAAAATCACAATGTATGATTTTTAAGTAATTAATTTGCATTTTATTGCATGACATAAGTATTTGATACATCAGAAAAGCAGAACTTAATATTTGGTACAGAAACCTTTGTTTGCAATTACAGAGATCATACGTTTCCTGTAGGTCTTGACCAGGTTTGCACACACTGCAGCAGGGATTTTGGCCCACTCCTCCATACAGACCTTCTCCAGATCATTCAGGTTTGTGGGCTGTCGATGGGCAATACAGACTTTCAGCTCCCTCCAAAGATTTTCTATTGGGTTCAGGTCTGGAGACTGGCTAGGCCACTCCAGGACCTTGAGATGCTTCTTACGGAGCCACTCCTTAGTTGCCCTGGCTGTGTGTTTCGGGTCGTTGTCATGCTGGAAGACCCAGCCACGACCCATCTTCAATGCTCTTACTGAGGGAAGGAGGTTGTTGGCCAAGATCTTGTGATACATGGCCCCATCCATCCTCCCCTCAATACGGTGCAGTCGTCCTGTCCCCTTTGCAGAAAAGCATCCCCAAGGAATGATGTTTCCACCTCCATGCTTCACGGTTGTGATGGTGTTCTTGGGGTTGTACTCATCCTTCTTCTTCCTCCAAACACGGCGAGTGGAGTTTAGACCAAAAAGCTCTATTTTTGTCTAATTAGACCACATGACCTTCTCCCATTCCTCCTCTGGATCATCCAGATGGTCATTGGCAAACTTCAGACGGACCTGGACATGCGCTGGCTTGAGCAGGGGGACCTTGCGTGCGCTGCAGGATTTTAATCAATGACGGCGTAGTGTGTTACTAATGGTTTTCTTTGAGACTGTGGTCCCAGCTCTCTTCAGGTCATTTACCAGGTCCTGCCGTGTAGTTCTGGGCTGATCCCTCACCTTCCTCATGATCATTGATGCCCCACGAGGTGAGATCTTGCATGGAGCCCCAGAACGAGGTTGATTGACCATCATCTTGAACTTCTTCCGTTTTCTAATAATTGCGCCAACAGTTGTTGCCTTCTCACCAAGCTGCTTGCCTATTGTCCTGTAGCCCATCCCAGCCTTGTGCAGGTCTACAATTTTATCCCTGATGTCCTTACACAGCTCTCTGGTCTTGGCCATTGTGGAGAGGTTCGAGTCTGTTTGATTGAGTGTGTGGACAGGTGTCTTTTATACAGGTAACGAGTTCAAAAAGGTGCAGTTAATACAGGTAATGAGTGGAGAACAGGAGGGCTTCTTAAAGAAAAACGAACAGGTCTGTGAGAGCCGGAATTCTTACTGGTTGGTAGGTGATCAAATACTTATGTCATGCAATAAAATGAAAATTAATTACTTAAAAATGATACAATGTGATTTTCTGGATTTTTGTTTTAGATTCCATCTCTCACAGTTGAAGTGTACCTATGATACAAATTACAGACCTCTACATGCTTTGTAAGTAGGAAAACCTGCAAAATCGGCAGTGTATCAAATACTTGTTCTCCCCACTGTACATACACACATACACATATACATACATATCCTTAAATTTTTTTCATATATTCCCCTTTATTACTTTCCAACCCCACCACCCTTTCCCTAATTGGAGTAAACTAGTGAACAACAATGCTTAGGCCTCTACTTCCAGCTTATACTTACTATATACATTTTATGGACACAGTCAATTTTACAATAATATATATATATATTGTTAGTTTTTTCTCCTGAACTTCTTCTACTCTCAACCTCTCCGATCATTTTCATGATGTCCATCCGGTTTGTTTCTATATGCCATATCTTTCTAACTGTGCTCTTCCACAAAAGCTCCCAACCTACAACCTATATACTTATTATGGACACAGTATGCTTACATGATTAGTTATCTTGTTGTTAGTTGTTATTAGTCCCATCCTTCAACTCCATTCAACACCACCCATCTATCTCTTAACACCATCCATATAGGATTTCTATTTGCCATATATTTTTCAACTGTACTATGATGTTTTACAAAAGTTCTGAACCTTTATATTCTCATTGTTTCCACAGATTGTAAATTGAAAATAAACATTTTTGCTAAAAGTATTATTATATTATTGATCGATTGACTATGACTTTTCAGATCACCCAGTAATGATATCTGCAAGGTTAGCTCCATGTAAATATTGCAATCCTTTAGCCATTCCTGGACCTGTGTCCAAAAACAAGCTACAAATGGACAGTACCAAAACAAATGATCTAATGATTCTGTCTCTTCGCAGCTAAATCTGCAGAGCTGGGAAGATTGTATCCTCCATATAAATAACATTCTATTGGTAGCAAGAATTTTATATAATAATTAAAATTGAAAGATTCTAATTTTTGAATCCGGTGTCGTTTTGCGTATCAGTTCATAAACACTATGCCATGGGATCGGTACGTCAAAAATCTCTTCCCAACTATTTTGCAATCTGTATGGGACGGCTGTCAATCCTTTGGTCCTTAAATTAAACTGGTATACTTTTATATATATCACAGTTTTCTTTAACCAATTATGTTCTTTAATGCAAGGCCGACAGACAAGTTCCTTACGTTCTCCCCCTTCCACTTTCCTTTTCCATTTTTGCGGTAAGGCTGCAATTATTTGGTTGTAATTTTGGGTAGAGCAGACATTTCCATATGTTTTTGTTAGCTGCATGTGCTACATAACTCCACCAGTCTTACCGATGATATAATTTACGAAGATTATACCTTCTTTTTTTTATGTTGTCAAAAAAATAGTTTTTTTGTCAATTAGTATATTTGAGTTTAACCACAATATTTGTTGCATTATTTGTTCTGTCGTTTCTGGAGGATTAAATTGAAATTGCAACCAACTTTCTATGGCTTGTTTTAGAAATAGTGATATTTGGGAGATTATTTCCTTTTCAAATAACTGAAAGTGAGAGGTTGTAATCTGAATAAAAGGAAAAAAGGTCATTCTTGAACATTGGGTGAGACAATCTTACTAATTTGCTAGAGAACCAGTTCGGATTTAAGTATAACTTTTGTATGACTGAAGCTTTTAGTGATAGGTCTAATGCTTTAATATTTAATCATTTATGTCCTCCGAATTCATTTTCATTATATAAATAGGCCCTTTTAATTTTGTCTGGCTTGCCGTTCCAAATAAAAATGAATATTTTTTTTACATATAATTTAAAAAACTGTTCGCTAGGCGTAGGCAAGACCATAAGCAAATAGGTAAACTGGGATAATACTAAAGAGTTAATCATTGTAAACTTTGTTCATGGAGTCTTTGTAAACCAATCTCCTGGTGTAGCGTTCCGTTACACTATAGTGTGTTTTTATACTTAGCCTATAGACTTTTAGATATGTTGCATCTTTTGGCATTGAAGACTTCTGGTATGTACTATTTGATAATTGTATTCTTATTGCGTAACTGTCATACATCTGATTACGTTTAAATGGATATGAACCGTAGTCCTCATATTTCAGAGTAATATTCCTTGAATTATTATTTGGTGAATGGTCTAATGGTAATTATAAACTGGGTGGTTCGAGCACTGAATGTTGATTGGCTGACAGCCGTGGTATATCAGACTGTATACCACGGGTATGACAATTTTTTATTTTTTTTACTGTTCTAATTGCGTTGGTAAACAGTTTATAATAACAATAAGGCACCTCGGGGGTTTGTGGTATATGGCCAATATACCATGGCTAAGGGCTGTGTCCAGGCACTCCACGTTGCGTCGTGCATAAGAACGGCCCTTAGCCGTGGTATATTGGCCATATACCACACCCCCTCATGCATTGTTGCTTAATTATAACATGATAAAACATGAAAGTGTCAGTTTGGTCGAACCTCTTTCTACTCAATTAGCTGTGGCTTGCACGATAGAGGAGGATAAGTCAGAGCACATTTAGGTCTTGTTTGTCTGGATCACGTCAGCCATCTTGTTTATTTGGATCAGGTCAGCCATCTTGTTTGTCTGGATCACGTCAGCCATCTTGTTTATTTGGATCAGGTCAGCCATCTTGTTTATTTGGATCAGGTCAGCCATCTTGTTGATTTGGATCAGGTCAGCCATCTTGTTGATTTGGATCAGATCAGCCATCTTGTTGATTTGGATCAGGTCAGCCATCTTGTTTATTTGGATCAGATCAGCCATCTTGTTTATTTGGATCAGGTCAGCCATCTTGTTTATTTGGATCAGATCAGCCATCTTGTTAACTTGGATCAGGTCAGCCATCTTGTATATTTGGATCAGATCAGCCATTTTGTTTGCGTAATTCTCATATCAGAGGTTTACTGATGATCAAGGAGGAGATTAAGGGCTGAAGACAAATGTATTGGAAGAATGTACAGACACACACACAATCACACACACACAACACACACACACACACACACACACACACACACACACACACACACACACACACACACACACACACACACACACACACACATACGCACACTAATCTCTCTACCTCTCTGGAGTGGTGGTCTATAGGGATTCTGGAGAATGGACCAATTATTGGATTTTACCATTTCCATACGCACCCAGACAACAGCTGGCTCACAGAGTCACCTTACACATACACACACACCTAGAACACACACACACACACACACACACACACACTTAGAACAGACACACACACACATACACTATATATATACAAAAGTATATGGACACCACTTCAAATTAGTGGATTCGGCTATTTCAGCCACACCCGTTGCTGACAGGAGTATAAAATCAAGCACACAGCCATGCAATCTCCATAGACAAACATTGGCAGTAGAATGGCTTTACTGAAGAGCTCAGTGACTTTCAACGTGGCACCATCATAGGATGCCACCTTTCCAACAAGTCAGTTCATCAGATTTCTGCCCTGCTAGAGTTGCCCCTGTCAACTGTAAGTGTTGTTATTGTGAAGTGGAAACGTCTAGGAGCAACAACGGCTCAACCGCGAAGTGGTAAGCCACACAAGCTCACAGAACGGGACCTCTGAGTGCTGAAGCGCGTAGTGGGTAAAAATTGTCTGTCCTCGGTTGCAATACTCACTACCGAGTTCCAAACTGCCTCTGGAAGCAACGTCAGCACAAGAACTGTTCATCGGGAGCTTCATGAAATGGGTTTCCATGGCCGAGTAGCCACACACAAGCCTAAGATCACCATGCGCAATGCCAAGTGTCGGCTGCGTGGTGTAAAGCTCGCCGCCATTGGAATCATGCTTCACCATCTGTCAGTCCGACGGCCGAATCTGGGTTTGGCGGATGCCAGGAGATCGCTACGCCCGAATGCATAGTGCCAACTGTAAAGTTTAGTGGAGGAGGAATAATGGTCAGGGGCTGTTTTTCATGGTTCGTGCTAGGCTCCTTAGTTCCAGTGAAGGGAAATCTTAACGCTACAGCATACAATTACATTCTAGACCCCTCAAACTCAACTCTGGACCTCAAAGCCTGTTACACTGCATTTTTTCATTGTTCCCCTCTAATCAGGGACTGATTTAGACCAGGGACACAAAGTGTGTGCAATGAATTATCAGGTAGAACAGAAAACCAGCAGGCTCCGGACCTCTTAGGGTAAGAGTTGAGTACCCCTGTTCTAGACGATTCTGTGCTTCCAACTTTGTGGCAACAGTTTGGGGAAGGCCCTTTCCTGTTTCAGCATGACAATGCCCCGTGCACAAAGTGAGGTCCATACAGAAATAGTTTGTTGAGATCGGTGTGGAAGAACTTGACTGGCTTGCACAGAACCCTGACCTCAACCCTATCAAACACCTTTGGGATGAATTGGAACGCTGACTGCGAGCCAAGCCTAATAGCCCAACATCAGTGCCCGACCTCACTAATGCTCTTGTGGCTGAATGGACGCAAATCCCCGCAGCAATGTTCCAACATCTAGTGGAAAGCCTTCCGAGAAGAGTGGAGGCTGTTATAGCAGCAAAGGGGGACCAACTCCATATTAATGCCCATGATTTTGGAATGAGATGTTCGATGAGCATGTGTCCATATACTTTTGGTAATGTAGTGTTTATATGAACTCACACACACACACACCCTCCCCTCACACACCCTTTTAACATACATCTCGGAGGTCAGATGAGGCAGCAAGCTAGCACCTCGTACCCCAGACTGCTGCCCTTTCCTTGGGATTAGGAGCTGTCTGTGTGCCAACCCGAGGGTGAGACCAGCCAAGGAGCTGTGTGTGTGTGTGTGTGTGTGTGTGTGTGTGTATGTGTATGTGTGTGTGTGTGTGTGTGTGTATGTGGTCAAACTTTACTATCCTTTTGGGTTCCAGAAGTCCTCACAAGGATAGTAAAACGAGGAAGAAAAAAATGAAAAAGGCTATTTTAGGCGTCAGGGTTAGGTTTAGGGTTAGGATTACAATTAGGGTTAGGGGATAGGTTTGGGAGTTAGGTTTAGTTTTAAGGTTAAGGTTAAGGTTAAGGGTTTGGGGTTAAGGTTAGGGTTAAGGTTAAGATTAAGGTTATGTTTAGGCCTAGGTGTTAGGGAAACTAGGATGTTGAATGGGCATACAATTTTGGGTCCCCACTTGGATAGTAAAACCAACATGTCGTGTGTGTTTTTGTGTTAGTGGTGCCCGAGTCAGCTGTTTGTTCACCAGCACCCGCCCGCAATTGCTAACAACCCATCCGCAACCGATTGTCTATATGTGATCAATTGAAAGTCTGAGGCCCGCCCCGACCCTAACCCGCAAATATAGAAAATGCGCTATAGGCTACAGTCAAAGACGGCAGAAAGGTTTTTTGACAGAGGGTGCAGGATTTTTTAGCCAGATTTTGATGTAATTTCCGACATTTTGGTAGGCTATTTGTTAGTCAACTTGTCTATAATTAGATACATGTAGCTTCTCTTCTGTCATTATATGTTGCCCTAGAAGACTAAATAAACCCTTGCTCACCAGAATAACGTCATATAGATCGATAGAATGAATGCTTCAATCTAGTTGACATCGATAAAGTTTTCTCTGTCATCTTTCGTGGAGCAAAGACATGTAGGGACTGGAGAGAAAAAACAATAACGCAACAACAACAAAAACACGGGAAAGATTTTCTGTGCAGAATGTCCAAATGACATCAGTTTGACCGGTTGTAAGGAAAAATACATCTGTGAAAACGACCGAATGTGTTTCTGATAAGATTTCAGTTCGGCTTTGATGCATATTTTATGTGGTTGAAATGCTATCATCTTTTATGATGCTTTTATGATGAAGACAGCACCTCCACAGATGGTATCTAACTGAGCATTGCATTCTCTCAAGATGCAGAAATAAATACATCATATTTCTACGCTCCTGGTCCCGAGTCAAAATGTAGCCTACATTTGATGTATCATTTTACTGCAAGTATTGCTTAATTCTGCAGGAGTTCATATTATGGCTATGTGAGAGGTTATAGACCTACAGTCAGTGACCAGATTTCAGTTTCCATTTAACCCATCTAAACAGTAGACTACAGTTCCCTTGACGTGCCATAAGCCTATTTGAAGTCCCCGTCTTGTTACTGTCGAATTTGTATAGCGCCTCACAATCATCACACAACATAGCCGGCACCGCTATCATCCTCTTTTACCACTTCAACAAATCTGTCCCAAACATTACTTTTCTGGCCCTCCCTTCTCTTTATTTTCAACTCTCCTTTTGCAGCTTTTGTCTTATTGAATTAAACTTCGACATTGTCCTTTTTGCCTCCGTGGATTGACGTTAACTTTTTCTGCCCGTCCCTGGCACTGATTTGGCGAATGGCGTGTAGGCTATTTGGCGCGCATACAGTTAAGCCCTAAAATTTAGGCTTATGCACTAATACCAGATAGCATAAAATAATCAAAGAAAAATCTCGATGTAGCTTATAGATATAAATTGCACAAGAATGATACATTTATGGATTTTTTTAAGGGATTGTTTTGTCCTTTGTCTTTTTGGTTTTTCTATGTGTGTCTATGCCTGTGTGTCTTCACAGTCCCCACTAAGGTGTATTTTGATCTGTTTTTAAAATCTGATTTTACTGCTAGCATGAGTTACTTGATGTGGATTAGAGTTCCATGTAGCCATGGCTCTATGTAGTGCTGTGCGCCTCCCATAGGTTGTTCTGGACTTGGGGACTGTGAAGAGACCTCTGGTGGCATGTCTTGTGGGGTATTCATGGTTGTGTCTGAGCTGTGTGCTAGTAGTTTAAACAGACAGCTCGTGCATTCAACATGTCAATACTTCTCACAAATACAAGTAGTGATGAAGTGAATCTCTCCTCTACTTTGAGCCAGGAGAGATTGACATGCATATTATTAATGTTAGCTCTCCGTGTACATCTAAGGGCCAGCCGTGCTGTACAATCAATAGAGCAATGAATAGAGCGTAACCCAGTTGTCAAATGATCGCTACATTCTACCCATAGACACCAGACAGCACACACAACCACACCAGAGGAACCCCAGCAGAGTAGATAGTGTCTACAATACACATTGTTTGGCTCCCTGTAGCAGGATCATGGCTAGAAGAGATCCAGCTTTTGTCAAATTAATTTCAAAAACATTTTGTGCATTTTAGCTAACCCTGACCCTTTTCCTAACCTTAACCTAATTCTCCTAACCTGCTACGTTAATTCTCCTAACCTGCTGCGTAAATTCTCCTAATCTGCTATGAAAAGTCAAATCTGATGTTAATTTGCCAAAAGCTGGATCCCTTCTAGCCATGAACCTGTAGCAGGGGCCACTGTAGGACAATGTCATCATAGAGAAAGGACGTGTTACCTTCTCCTCAGAGGGACACACACACAGGACATTGTATCAGCTCATCTCATCCTCACTTCACCTAGAGTTGGGCTCAATTCCATTTCAATTCCTCAGTCAGTTGAATCCCGAGTGGCGCTCCTGAGGGGGCTCCCGAGTGGTGCAGCGGTCTAAGGCACTGCATCTCAGTGCTTGAGGCGTCACTACAGACCGAGTGGTGCAGCGGTCTAAGGCACTGCATCTCAGTGCTTGAGGCGTCACTACAGACCGAGTGGTGCAGCGGTCTAAGGCACTGCATCTCAGTGCTTGAGGCGTCACTACAGACCGAGTGGTGCAGCGGTCTAAGGCACTGCATCTCAGTGCTTGAGGCGTCACTACAGACCGAGTGGTGCAGCGGTCTAAGGCACTGCATCTCAGTGCTTGAGGCGTCACTACAGACAGAGTGGTGCAGCGGTCTAAGGCACTGCATCTCAGTGCTTGAGGCGTCACTACAGACCGAGTGGTGCAGCGGTCTAAGGCACTGCATCTCAGTGCTTGAGGCGTCACTACAGACCGAGTGGCACAGCGGTCTAAGGCACTGCATCTCAGTGCTTGAGGCGTCACTACAGACCCCCTGGTTTGATTCCAGGCTGTATCACAACCGGCTGTGATTGGGAGTGCCATAGGGCGGCGCACAATTGGCCCAGCGTTGTCCGGGTTTGGCCGGTGTAGGCCGTCATTGAAAATAAGAATTTGTTCTTAACTGACTTGCCTAGTTAAATAAAATAAAAAAAAAAAAAATCGATGCATGTACAATAACACTACTATTACTACTAGAAAGTACCCTCTGTAACCTAGCAGAAAGCATAGATGACACCAGACGAACCTGACTGCATGACATGTGCTTAGTGAGTTGAACATCTATGGCTCTGTTCAATGCCTGAATTGACTGGATTACAAAAATAATTGACCCTACCGCTGCTTTTGAAAAAAGCCATCTTCCACCTCCTCCATCCACCTCTCCTTTCCCCACATTGTGACATGCACACACAAACAAACACAGGCACGCACACACACACACACACACACACACACACACAGCCACTCACCGTGCGGTAGACATGGTCACTGCTGTCCTCGTACTTCTGCAGGATCCTCTCCTCCAGGAAGTATATACGGAGCTTGAGGCTGAAGTTCTCCTTCTTCAGGTCATTGAGGTGCTGCGACAGAGTACGGTAACCGTTAGACATGTCACTTAAAAACAACGGCAACCCGCAGACATGTCCCTTATACGTCAGAGAACACGGTAACCATTTGACATGGCCGTATTATTGGGAAAATATGGTAACCGTTAAAAAATACAGTAACCGTTTGACATGTCCGTGATATAGATCAGAAAGTCCGGTAACCGTTAGACATGCTATGTCCTCTTCCCGGTGGACATAATATATCGGTCCTCGGTCTTGCGGTGTCACAACACAACAACAAAAAACTAAAAGATCAAAACAATAAAAATAACTTCCTCTATCCTCTAGGAAGCCATCGTGAATCCACACACACACACACACACACACAAACACTAAAACACACACACACACACACAGGAGTGTGTTGGGCCGTTTAGCGGTGCAGAGGGCTACTCTGCGGCCCGGGCGGTCAGAGCTGTGGCCATGCTGGCTCCATGGTGTGTTCTGGAGCCAAGGGGGCCGAACACAGAAGCTTATTTTACTGAAACAGACATGCCTGGAATCTCAGACAGCATGGGGGGGGGGGGGGGGGAATGGGTACGCACGCACTTGACATGTAAGGAGATCCAGTGGAGGCTGCTGAGGGGAGGACGGCTCACAATAATGGCTGGAACAGAGCGAATGGAATGGTATCAAACACATTGAAACCACGTTTTTGTTGTATTTGATACCATTTCACCTATTCCGCTCCAGCCATTACCATGAGCCCGTTCTCCCCAATGAAGGTGCCACCAAGAGAAAGGGAGAGAGAGAAAGAGGTAAATAGAAAGAGGTGCTAGGGTTGGGGAGGTCTGAATGGCTGTACATATCCTCTCTCTGTCCTCTCTCCTTACTCTGTGTAAACGTTAAAGCACATGTGAATGACCAGCTGAAACTCTGAACTCTGACAACATACTGTAGGTCCTTCTTATGTTACATAAACATCATACAGTACCTTCCTATCACACACTCCGTCTATTCCTCAGTCTGTCTATCGGTGCACAGGTACTTTGTATCTTAGGGCTGGGTCCTAAATAGAAATCTATTCAAATGTGGCTTTTCGCTCAGATCTGCAATTGAGATCAACGTACAGTATGATACGCAATGGTCTGAGTTACACTCAGATTTCAATTCAGGACAGATAGATGGACTGTTGGGATGGACAGATACAGTAGAAGGATGAACGGGTGAAATGAATCCTCTGATAGATAGATAGAGAGAGAGGCTGTAATAGGAGGCATGGAGCACTGAGCCAGTGGGGCTATTTATAGGGAGGCAATCTCACAGTGACTGTCCCTCTGAGCCAGAGAAGGGGGTAGAGAGGGAGGAGAGAACAGGTATGTTATAGGGATGTACTGTGTATGCCCTGAAAACCACACCTAGGGCGGCAGGTAGCCTTGCGGTTAGAGTGTTAGGCCAGTAACCGAAAGGCTGCTGGTTCGAATACCCAAGGTGACAAATCTCTTTATGTGCCCTTGAGCAAGGCACTTAACCCTAATTTGCTCCAGGGTTGCTCTACTACTATGGCTGACCCTGTAAAACAAGGGTGTCAAACTCATTCCATGGAGGGCCTAGTGTCTGCAGGTTCTTGGTTTTTCCTTTCAATTAAGCCCTAGACAGCCAGGTGTGGGGAGTTCCTTACTAATTAGTGACCTTAATTCATCAATCAAGTACAAGGGAGGAGCGAAAACCCGCAGACGCCCTCCGTGGAATGAGTTTGACACGTGTGCTGTAAAACAACACATATCACTGCACCTATCCTGTGTTTTGCTCCAACCCTGCCTGAAGAGACCAGATAGGTGGCAGTAATATGGTGATGGCCTCTACCTTGCTAACACAATCAATTATTATAGGTAGCTAAGCACATAAAAGAGTACATACTTTAAAGACTTGAGCAATTCCACACCAGGATAGCCCAAAAATATGTTTGGTATCTAAGATTGTTCTGGCAATTCTCACATAGAAACTCCATTGGGAGGAAGGATGTTTGACATGTTTTTTACATTTGTATAACAAACCAAACAATAAAATAAGCTAAATCAAAATGGGTACTTTTGAGATATTGACATTCAATTTTTAATGTTGACATTTTTTATTTCAGAATCTAGACATACTGCATATTTTAGAACACACTTTAAGGAGTATAATGACATCAAGATGTTGTCTGTATCATGTACGGTTCACAGATCATAGGGTCTTACAGGAGGCATGTATTTGTCTAAAAAGGGCCTAAAATCTCCACTTTCATCACAAGTTTCTATTTGAGAATTGCCAGAACAATCTGAGATACCCAAAATATTTTCAACCTATCCTGCCGTGGAATCGCCCACTCCTCTCATGACCTCCAACACGTCCACATCCTCCTAGCGAAATGGATTCCTTCCTTGTCATGTCTTAATCAATACAGGTGATTACTGATACGTCCTCCAGTACTGTCTACCCCCTTCAGATACATCCGTTCTGTGGATATACATCTGTAATAACATTACGAACCTTGTCACATACTAACACCGTCTCAATATAATGCAAATGAGTTTGTGTGGTGGGGGGGTCAATGCCATTCCAGGTATTTTGGGGGTAGGCCTATACAGACTGACTCACTAGCTTTTTTAAGGGTCTTTTTTTTGTCTACACACTGACTTCCAGACAAACTGACTGGGCAGCTATGACATCATCATTAATCGACCTTGTCACTCCGCAGATTCAGTGACTGTGTCCATTAATGTCTAGAGTTACAAACCACTTAATAAATAATTCACCACAGAGACATGGGCCAGGCGCCAAGCTTATTTAACCGCCACGTAGCACAAGGATGAGATCCTCACAGCTGCATTTTTAAAAACAACAACACACGGGATGGGTTGCACAACAGCCCTCACCCTCACACACAATCACTTCCACTCACATCTCCTCTGATAAAAAAAAGTGTGTGTGTGTGTGTATGTGTGTGTGTGCATGCTTATGTGTGTGTACAGTTTGTGTGCGAACGTGCTTACGTGTACACTGCATGCTTGTGTATGTACTGCATGTATGCGTGGAGGTGTAACTTCCTGGAGAAGCTAGCGCCGGGGCCCATGAAAGAGATGGTTGCTTTGGGTCGCGCCCCTCTTTCAGAGTGGAACCTCTGCTTTGGTGAGAAGCTGGCTACACATCCCATTTTACCAGAGAGCAGTAAAGCCTCCAGAACAGAAAGGAGGAGCATCTACATTTAATAAGCTTAATGGCTTGTGCATGACTCCCATTAGTAAGCTATTCTGATCTGGAATGTGTTTGAACCATGGACTGTTTATAAAGTGTTTTTGAGAGTGCTGAGAGTGCTGAGAGAATGAGAGAGTTGGGTAGGAGAAGAGAAGGAGAGGAGGAGAGGTCGGGAAGTAGAGGAAGAGTGATGTGACAGAGTGGGGAGGGTGGTGGGGGGGGGGGGGGGGTTGAAATAAGAGGTGAAGTAAAAGAGATGGAGAATGGAAAGAAAGAAAGAAAGAAAGGGGGGTGTGTTGTAGAAAAACAGGGTCAAATGAAAAGGTTTATTTTCTAATATATGCCAAATCCACACACACACACACACACACACACACACACACACACACACACACACACACACACACACACACACACACACACACACACACACACACACACACACACACACACACACACACACACACACACACACACACACACACACACACACACACACACACACACACACACACACACACACACACACACACACACACACACACACACACACACACACACACACACACACACACACGGCAGGTAGCTTAGTGGTTAAGAGCGTTGTGCCAGTAACCGAAAGGTCGCTGGTTCTAATCCCCGAGCCGACTAGGTGAAAAATCTGTCGATGGGCCCTTGAGCAAGGCACTTAACCCTAATTGCTCCTGTAAGTCGCTCTGGATAAGAGTGTCTGCTAAATGACCAATTATTTAATTATTATATATACAGTGCATTCAGAAAGTATTCAGACCCCTTCCCTTTTTCCACATTTTGTTACGTTACAGCCTTTTTCTAAAATGGATTCAATTAATTAAAAAGATCTCATCAATCTACACACAATACCCCATAATGACAAAGCGAAAACAGGTTTTTCAGACATTTTTGCTAATTTATAATAAATAAACTGAAATACCTTATTTACATAAGTATTCAGACCCTTTGCTATGAGACTCAAAGTTGAGCTCAGGTGCATCCTGTTTCTATTGATCATCCTTGAGATGTTTCTACAACTTGATTGGGTCCACCTGTCGTTAATTCAATTGATTGGACATGATTTGGAAAGGCACACACCTGTCTATATAAGGTCCCACAGTTGACCGTACATGTCAGAGCAAAAACCAAGCCTTGAGGTTGAAGGAATTGTCCGTAGAGTGTCGAGGCACAGATCTGGGGAAGGGTACCAAAACATTTCTGCAGAATTGAAGGTCCCCAAGAACACAGTGGCCTCCATCATTCTTAAATGGAAGAGTTTGGAACCACCAAGACTCTTCCTAGAGCTGGCCGCCCTGCCAAACTGAGCAATCGGGGGAGAAGGGCCTTGGTCAGGGAGGTGACCAAGAACCCGATGGTCACTCTGACAGAGCTCCAGAGTTCCTCTGTGGAGATGGGAGAACCTTCCAGAAGGACCACCATCTCTGCAGCACTCCACCAATCAGGCCTTTATAGTAGAGTGGCCAGACGGAAGCCAATCCTCAGTAAAAGGCACATGACAGCCCGCTTGGAGTTTGCCAAAAGGCACCTAAAGGACTCTCAGACCATGAGAAACAAGATTCTCTGGTCTGATGAAACCAAGATTAAACTCTTTGGCCTGAATGCCAAACGTCACATCTGAAGGAAACCTGGCACCATCCCTACGGTGAAGCATGGTGGTAGCAGCATCATGTTGTGGGGATGTTTTTCAGCGGCAGGGACTGGGAGACTAGTCAGGATCGAGGGAAAGATGAACGGAGCAAAGTACAGAGAGATCCTTGATGAAAACCTACTCCAGAGCACTCAGGACCTCAGACTGGGGCAAAGGTTCACCATCCAACAGGACAATTACCCTAAGCACACAGCCAAGACAATGCAGGAGTGGCTTTGGGACAAGTCTCTGAATGTCCTTGAGTGGACCAGCCAGAGCCCGGACTTGAACCCGATCGAACATCTCTGGAGAGACCTGAAAATAGCTGTGCAGCGACGCTCCCCATCCAACCTGACAGAGCTTGAGAGGATCTGCAGAGAAGAATGGGAGAAACTCCCCAAATACAGGTGTGCCAAGCTTGTAGCGTCATACCCAAGAAGACTTGAGGCTGTAGTCGCTGCCAGAGGTGCTTTAACAAAGTACTGAGTAAAGGGTCTGAATACTTATGTAAATGTTATTTTTTATTTTTATTTTTTATACATTTGCTAAAATGTCTAAAAACCTGTTTTTGCTTTGTCGTTGTGGGGTATTGTACTGTAAGGTCCAGGATGAATAATTTTCTGTAACATCCAGACTGAATCATTTACTGTAACATCCAGACTGAATCATTTACTGTAACATCCAGACTGAATCATTTACTGTAACATTCAGGCTGTAACATCCCTCACAGACTGGTCTTGTCTGCTTCATTACAGTACATTATGGGCCCACAAGATGGCGACAATGAGTTAACATAATGAGGCTACAAAGTTTTGAGCATTGAATTAGAGAGGAGAGCTCACCTGTTCAAACTCTCTCAGAGTGTGAGGTTGGAGAGAAGGTGAGTTGTCAGTTTCATCGCTACATACATCTGAAGGGAGAGAACATAAGAATCACATAAACCTTTTTTATTCCATGGTAATTACGGTAATAATTACATAGGCAGGTAAAGTGTTATTACAGTGTAGTGTGACAGCCCCGAATGAATTCTGAACCATCTCAGTCTGTCTCCTCCCAATGCTGCCCTGCCCATTTATGTTCCATGAAGAAGCCCGCAGCAGGTGTGCAATTTGGTGACGGTGGCGCGAGTGAGGAAGTTTCAAACCCTCAGAACCCTATGAAGTGTACATCACATACTCACTACTTTACCCTGCAACTGGGTCAAAACCTTTGGAAAATCAGGAAGTCAAAGCATTTGGACAATCAGGAAGTCAAAGCTTTTGGACAATAAGGAAGTCAATGCTTTTGGACAATCAGGAAGTAAATGCTTTTGGACAATCAGGAAATCAAAATAAAATGGGCTTAGGGGCACCGTGCAGCTCAGTTGGTAGAGCATGGCGCTTGCAACGCCAGGGTTGTGGGTTCGATTCCCATGGGGGGCCAGTATGAAAAATGTATGCACTCACTAACTGTAAGACGCTCTGGATAAGAGCGTCTGCTAAATGACTAAACATTTTTTTAAATGCTTACCTGTCATGTGGCCTGTGCTCCTGGCTGAGGACTCCTCTTTCACACCACTGTCCCTAAAACCCAGAGAGGGACATGGTGAGTACTTACACACACACACACACACACACACACACACACACACACACACACACACACACACACACACAACGATATTTGAGTCTCTCTGTGGTCAATATTGCCTTACAGATATAGTTGGACAATTTTGGGCATCACACTGTACCTGATACATTATCAATTGGAACAATAGGAATAGCCACAGGCATAAAAGGCCTATGTTTATTTTAGCAGTACCCCGTTAACACGTCTATGGGAGAGTGGGGGGTCACAGTGGGGGAGATATTCAGGGTGATGAAGGGTAAAGGATGAGGGAGGTTAGGGGGGGCAGGGTGGCAGCCACATGGGGTCAGAGTTTAATCCAATCATGAGATCTCACAACTCTCTGCTACATCCAGCTACTCCCCCAAAACTAACATCACACAGCTGCTGCTTTCAGTGTCACACACACCCTGCACACACACACACGCAGGGGCGTACTGGGACCAAATATCGGCCCTGGCATTTCTAACACACCGGCCCATTAACTTTCCTTCAGGCCCCCATTATTAGCCAGATATTTATAACATTGCGCCCAAAGAAAAGTTAGACAGGCCCACTGGGCTAAAAATTTACCAGTCCATCTGCCATTTGCCTGAAATGCCAGATGGCCAGTCCGCCCCTTCACACACACACACACACACACACAAACACACAGGCCACAAACCCAGTGGGGGGTGATATCAGTGGCTGTAAACCTCAATAAAGACAAAAGACACACACACACTCACACACACACACAGATCCCCCACTGGGTTTCTGATAAAGCTGCTAACTTCTAAATGAGGGACTAAGGCCAAGAGAGACTCACCCTCACAGAGGAAAGGAACACCAGCTTTGTAGCAGTACACTACAATTTCTGCAATTAATGCCATAACATTGCATTGTTGATTTGCCTAACAGGCAGTACAATAACAAGTTGACTAAAGTATACATTACTGCCACACATGGCACAGTTCTACGATTACATCTGTTGCTGGGTCAGAAAATAACCTTATTGTGTTTGGACAGCTGAGCTGCTGATTGTAGACTGGTGAGATGGTAATCCACTGGCCCTACTGGTGGGACATAGACAAAACAGTCTGGCCCTTTTCAGACCCAGGGCCGGCCCTAGCATTTCAGGGGCCCTAAGCGAGATTTGTTTGGGGGCTCCCCCACCTCGCGGGCAAAATATTTTAGTTGACTGGGGAGGGAAATGTTTTTGTTTTAAAGTTAATTTCCTGCCATTCTACCCATTTTGCCATGGGGTGGAGAGACATTTTTGCAGTTTTAAAGCTAATTTCCTGCAATTGTACACGTTTTGCCAAGACTTATGCCATGTTAATGATATCTGAGTGAGAGTGACTACCTAAATCAATGGGGGCCCATTGGAGGTCAGGGCCCCTGGGCACATGCCCTGCGTGCCCGGTCGGTATTTGACCATGATTAATACCTAAGCGAATGCTTATGTCATTTATGCTTGGAGCCGGCCCTGCTCAGATCCAAAGTACTGTTAGTATAGGGGTTACAAATCCTAAATTAATTTAAATTAATAAAACAGCCCACTTTGATTCTACCATGACACGCCAAATGAGGAACAACTGTGAGGTTCAGTGCCATGTGCATGTGCCCCAAATAACAGGACAATTAGGCTACAGTACATGACAGGAACCATGCCACTGTTTCTCCAAGAATCCTGTTTCTTCCACACCTCCTTGAAGATAACAGACAGGCCTAATTGTCTCATCAGTTGCCACTAATTGTGTCTCTCTCTTCTTGTGAATTTATTGGGCTGCCTATTATCAAGAACTCCAGTTCCAAATTGGCACAAACTATAAAAAGGATGATATAGTATCAAAATGTGACATATTGCGCACATCCGGTTGTCACGTGCCTAGCAGGCCGTTCTATACCTCCCTATTGATATAGCCATCTGTACAGCAGCAAACGATGTTTCGATAAGTAAATGTATAGAAACCGCCCCAATCCTCTTTAGCTACCCAAATAAACCATAAGATCTAATAAATTACCTAATTGACATAGGCTATAGTTAGAGGACGCACGAGTTTATGACACGGTGTTTTTATTTATACAAAAACAATATCAATAGGTTTGTGTATGTCATAAGAATGCCAATATATAGGCCAGAAAATGCTCGGTTTGTGAATTTCGAGGACATGACGCAAATCAGCTGTCAACACCTAATTATTAGGCTAAGTATGTGTTAAGGGCAATGCCTTAATTATATATAAAGCGCGCGCATCAATTATTGTGGAGAACACAATTCCAATAGATATTTTCGATTTCACCTTCAACAATCACTGCAATTGTGAAACCACCACCTCGAAAATTAAACCTTTATTCCAAAAACCAGCCAACAATAATATTAGACTAGTCAATCAAGCCACCGTGCACATTATCAAGCCCGTATTCTAGAACGAGATTTTTTACCTTTCAGACTCGCTCCAGGTCTGTCCTGACGATGAGGTCCAATCCATATATTCCGTCAGTTAAAGGGTAACCCGTTTTTTTTATATCATCCTGCCAAGGCTGCCATTAGTCCATTTAAAGGTTCCGATAAAAAGGGGAAATGTCGATGGTCGGTTTCCCAATCATTAATGCGTTTGGAAGAGGTTGGGACTCGAGATGATGCGCGTCTTGAAATGTGCCACCTATGCGGCGGGGTATTGTCATACACACGGCCCTCTGCCCCTCAGCCCTCACACACCCCTCCTCCACCTCAACTAAAGTCGCACGGATGCCTCAAATGTTTCTAAGGATGATGTTTTAGATAGAATGTCTGAATTCTGAATTCTCAGAATACATATTTTTTAATGGGTGAATACAGCCTACTATAAGTCTAATGTATTTATGTGATTTTGCACTTTTGCCTAATTTCCAAAAAGGTTTAGACCAAATGTCTTACTTCAAAATGGAGAAGTGAATGTAGCTCTGGTAAAAGAGGATACAGAAGATCCGGGGCAATTCAAACCGTCCAATATGTTTATTATGGAGTTTTCAGAAATGTGTATTGTGACAGTTTTACTGTTTTGTTATTGGAATAATGTGAATGATGTATGTGTGTGATACATAATAGCCAACATGTGTTAATGTGTGCATGAAATGATGTTGAGGTACATAACAGAATGTAATGTGTGTGGGTGTAGATGAAATGTAACTTCCCTAAGCGGCACTAGATGTCCCTATAAGCTTTACAATTACTGTTTTACCTTCAACCTATTTTGGTCTACTGTATAGAGTATCACAGTATGAGTCATAATACCCATACAACCTAGAGGTAAACAGGGAAATGGTTCCAATCGTTTTTCCACCATTCATTTTTCCCATACGGGATTTTAGAAACACTTAAAATACGGGCTGTGTTTCGTGTAGGCTTACCCTGGCGTGACGTTTTGATAACCGTGTAAATCTCTCTGGGACAAGGTGACTTTTCCCTGGCTAAACTAGCTGGCTAGCTGAACTATGCTGCCTTCCGTTCTCATTGCCAAACTTCATAAATACTGCACCATCAACTTCAAAACTGCTTACAATCACGTAACTTAGAAATTCTCTCGGAAATAAACTTGAAAATGATTGATTGTTTTATTGAATAGCCACAACGGTGGCGAAGGATATCATTTCTACATAACGTAGATCCAAGTTCAGTTTTGAGATCCACCGGCGTCATAGGCTGGTTTCTGACAAGCTGGACGTTTCTGACTGGCTTTGGAATTGTGACAATGGGATATGTAGTGATTTTGCCAACACAGCCAGATATGTACACAGTCTTGTACCCCTAACCTTTTTTAAACTGACTATCATATTTGTTGATTAAATCAGACTTTATTATTATAACGAGTAATCCAGGAATATCACAAGTTAATTGACATGAGAAAACTCGCACCAATGACTACAATAGAGCTCCTCCTCCTCAACACTCTATTGTAACTTTGATATGCAGTGTTGGGGAGTCCCCAGTCCACCTGGCCGTGCTGCTGCTCCAGTTTCAACTCTTCTGCCTGTGGCTTTGGAACCCTGACCTGTTCACCGGACGTGCTGCCTTGTCCCGGACCTGCTGTTTTCAACTCTCTCTCTCTCTACCGCTCCTGCTATTTCAACCTCTAAATGCCTGGCTATGAAAAAAGCCAAGTGACATTTACTCCTGATGTACTGACCTGTTGCAACCTCTACAACCACTGTGATTATTATATAAAAATCTGGCCTTAATGGCCATGTACTGTTATAGTCTCCACCCGGTACAGCCAAAAGGGGACTGGCCACCCCTCAGAGCCTGGTTCCTCTCTAGGTTTCTTCCTAGATTTCTGCCTTTCTAGGGAGTTTTTCCTAGCCACCATGCTAGGAAAAACCAGCTTCATGAGGTAGTCACCTGGAATGCATTTCAATTAACAGGTGTGCCTTGATAAAAGTTAATTTGTGGAATTTCTTTCCTTCTTAATGTGTTTTAGCCATATTATGGCAAGAACAGCTCAAATAAGCAAAGAGAAACGACAGTCCATCATTACTTTAAGACATGAAGATCAGTCAATACGTAACATTTCAAGAACTTTGAAAGTTTCTTCAAGTGCAGTCACAAAAACCATCAGGCGCTATGATGAAACTGGCTCTCATGAGGACCACCACAGGAATGGAAGACCCAGAGTTACCTCTACTGCGGAGGATAAGTTCATTAGAGTTACCAGCCTCAGAAACAGAGTTCAAGTAACAGACACATCTCAACATCAACTGTTTAGAGGAGACTGTGTGAATCAGGCCTTCATGGTCGAATTGCTGCAAAGAAACCACTACTAAAGGACACCAATAATAAGAAGAGACTTGCTTGGGCCAAGAAACATGAGCAATGGACATTAGACCGGTGGAAATGTGTCCTTTGGTCTGGAGTCCAAATTGGAGATTTTTGGTTCCAACCGCCTGAGATGCGGTGTGGGTGAACGGAGGATCTCCGCTTGTGTATTTCCCACCGTAAAGCATGGAGGAGGAGGTGTTATGGTGTGGGGATGCTTTGCTGGTGACACTGTCTGCGATTTATTTATAATTCAAAGCACACTTAACCAGCATGGCTACCACAGCATTCTGCAGCAAAACGCCATCCCATCTGGTTTGGGCTTAGTGGGACTATCATTTGTTTTTCAACAGGACAATGACCCAACACACCTCCAGGCTAAGAAGTAGAGTAATTGAGTGCTGCATCAGATGACCTGGCCTCCACAATCCCCTGACCTCAACCCAATTGAGATGGTTTGGGATGAGTCGGACCGCAGAGTGAAGGAAAAGCAGCCAACAAGTGCTCAGCATATGTGGGAACTCCTTCAAGACTGTTGAAAAATGTAACTTTTTGGGAGACCCGACCAAATTCACATAGAAATGTGTGTTATAGATTTATAATTTTCATTGAAAGCAAGTCAAAGAAGCGGTAGATCTGTTCTATGTGCGCTATTTCTATGCTTCCTGTTCTTAGGTTTTGTTTTTCCGTCTTATACTTTGGGTTTTGTACACCAGCTTCAAACAGCTGAAAATACAATATTTTTGTTTTAGGAAAGGATATTTCACAGCGGTTTAGATGGTACAATGATTCTCTACACTATACTTGCTTGTTTTGTCACATAAACTGAAATTAGGCGGACTATTAGAATTTTAGCAACCAGGAAATGGCAGAGTGATTTCTGCATAGTGCATCTTTAAAAATGTGCAAGAGCTGCATAGTGTGGATCCCAGCCTATGGAAAAAAAGTTAGAGGGAGTTCGTCCCTTCTAAACTCCTCCGTGGTATTGTGCTCCACATACTGTCAAAACAAGTTTAATTTTAGAAGACCTCGAGTGGGGCTTTTATTTGTCAATGTACTTTGTGCTGATTTAAAAAATATACACTACCGTTCAATAGTTTGGGGTCACTTAGAAATGTCCTTGTTTTCCATGACAACATACATGAAATGAGTTTGAATAGGAAATATAGCAAAATGCATAGGAAATGTAGTCATTGACAAGGTTAGAAATAATGATTTTTAATAGAAATAATAATTATGTTCTTCAAATTTTCGTCAAAGAATCCTCCATTTGCAGCAATTCCAGCCTTGCAGCCCTTTGGCATTCTAGTTGTCAATTTGTTGAGGTAATCTGAAGAGATTTCACCCAATGCTTCCTGAAGCACCTCCCACAAGTTGGATTGGCTTGATGGGCACTTCTTACGTACCATACGGTCAAGCTGCTCCCACAACAGCTCAATAGGGTTGAGATCCGGTGACTGTGCTGGCCACTCCATTATAGACAGAATACCAGCTGACTGCTTCTTCCCTAAATAGTTATTGCATAGTTTGGAGCTGTGCTTTGGGTCATTGTCCTGTTGTAGGAGGAAATTGGCTCCAATCAAGCGCCGTCCACAGGGTATGGCATGGCGTTACAAAATGGAGTGATAGCCTTCCTTCTTCAAGATCCCTTTTACCCTGTACAAATCTCCTACTTTACCACCACCAAAGTACCCCCAGACCATCCCATTGCCTCCACCATGCTTGACAGATGGTATCAAGCACTCCTCCAGCATCTTTTCATTATGTCTGCGTCTCACAAATGTTCTTCTTTGTGATCCGAACACCTCAATGTCACACCCTGGCTCTGGGACTCTATATGTTGAGCCAGGGTGTGTTCATTCTATGTGTTAGATTTCTATGTTGGTAGTTCTAGTTGTGTTTATTTCTATGTTGGCTAGAGTGACTCCCAATCAGAGGCAACGAGTGTCAGCTGTCGTTGGTTGTCTCTGATTGGGAGCCATATTTAAACTGTCTGTTTTCCCTTTGTGTTTGTGGGTTCTTGTTCCGTGTTGGTCATTGTTACCGTGGACTTCACGAGTCGTTTCTTGTTTTGTTTATTGTTGTCTATTATCACTAAAGATAATAAAGTTTTACCATGTTCGTTCATCACGCTGCGCCTTGGTCTATTCAATACGACGATCGTGACACTCAAACTTTGATTTGTCTGTCCATAACACTTTTTTCCAATCTTCCTCTGTCCAGTGTCTGTGTTCTTTTGGCCATCTTTTCTTTTTATTGACCAGTCTGAGATATGGCTTTTTCTTTGCAACTCTGCCTGGAAGGTCAGCATCCCGGAGTCGCCT
Organism: Coregonus lavaretus; assembly: GCF_964263955.1. Classification (NCBI taxonomy): domain Eukaryota; kingdom Metazoa; phylum Chordata; class Actinopteri; order Salmoniformes; family Salmonidae; genus Coregonus; species Coregonus lavaretus. Next base: position 74,902 of record NW_028156270.1, read on the forward strand.
CTTCACTGTTGACGTTGAGAATGGTGTTTTGCAGGTACTATTTAATGAAGCTGTCAGTTGAGGACCTGTGAGGCATCTGTTTCTCAAACTAGACACTCTAATGTATTTGTCCTCTTGCTCAGTTGTGCACCGGGGCCTCCCACTCCTCTTTCTATTCTGGTTAGAGACAGTTTATGTTGTTCTGTGAAGGGAGTAGTACACAGCGTTGTACGAGATCTTCAGTTTCTTGGCAATTTCTTGCATGGAATAGCCTTCATTTCTCAGAACAAGAATAGACTGACGAGTTTCAGAAGAAAGTTCTTTTTTTCTGGCCATTTTGAGCCTGTAATCGAACCCACAATTGCTGATGCTCCAGATACTCAACTAGTCTCAATAAGGCCAGTTTTATTGCTTTTTTAATCAGCACACCAGTTTTCAACTGTACTAACATAATTGCAAAAGGGGTTTCTAATGATCAATTAGCCTTTTAAAATGATAAACTTGGATTAGCAAACACAACGTGTCATTGGAACACAGGACTGATGGTTGCTGATAATGGGCCTCTGCACGCCTATGTAGATATTCCATTAAAAATCAGCAATTTCCAGCAACAAAAGCCATTTACAACATTAACAATGTCCACACTGTATTTCTGATCAATTTGATGTTATTTTAATGGACAAAAATTGCTTTTCTTTAGAAAACAAGGACATTTCTAATTGACCCCAAACTTTTGAACGGTAGTGTATATACAGGCCTAACGGACACAAGCTCAAGCTCGTGCACTTTTGATAGACTTAAACAGTTGCAAATGATCAAGATATCAAAGTGTCACTAACAAAAATGTGAACAATAGGCCTATAGCAAATGGAGCATATGGCTTCATTTTTCACATGCAAATAGCACTTTTCCATAGTGCTCAAAGCATGACATTCCATGAGAGCAGCATTTATTTTTCAAGCAATGAGCCCAATCCTCCATGACAACAAAATTGTAAACAACAGAGTAGGCTAATAAGCCCTACATTTTTGGTTATGCTCAGGCAAAACAATTGGCTAATCTATATTTCCAAGACCTATTCTGGAAGATCAAGGTATTAAATGAATTGGAATGACTGGAAATCTGGCAGACTTTGGTTTTTAATGTAAAGATATAGCCTAATTGTATTATTATCTGTATTGAAGTAGAAAACAATGGTTTAGAAGAAGCCTTCATAATTCATAAGGTAAAATGCAACTGACATTTATGGCCAGCTATGTAAACTCTAACATGGATTTATCCTGCAATAGATGTTGATGAATTGGTAACATTCCTTTTCGTTTTCAATAGATGTTGATGAATTGGTAACATTCCTTTTCGTTTTCAATAGATGTTGATGAATTGGTAACATTCGTTTTCGTTTTCAATAGATGTTGATGAATTGGTAACATTCTTTTTTATTTTCAATAGATGTTGATGAATTGGTAACATTCCTTTTCGTTTTCAATAGATGTTGATGAATTGGTAACATTCCTTTTCGTTTTCAATAGATGTTGATGAATTGGTAACATTCCTTTTCGTTTTCAATAGATGTTGATGAATTGGTAACATTCCTTTTCATTTTCAATAGATGTTGATGAATTGGTAACATTCCTTTTAGTTTTCAATAGATGTTGATGAATTGGTAACATTCCTTTTCGTTTTCAATAGATGTTGATGAATTGGTAACATTTGTTTTCGTTTTCAATAGATGTTGATGAATTGGTCATTTTTCATCGTCTTCTTACTTATTTGTCTTCTTCTGATGAATCTTAAGGGGAAATTAAGTTACTCTAAAAGTAACTGAAAGTAATCAGATTACGTTACTGAGTTTGGGTAATCCAAAAAGTTACGTTACTGATTACAATTTTGGACAGGTAACTAGTAACTGTAACGGTGTGACGAGGTGTGAATGAAGGAGTCAGGCGCAGGAGGTAAAACACCGAAGTCCAGAGTTTATTCCGTTCACATAAATAAAACGCACCCAGCGTCAAAACGAAACTATCACAAGGGAAATATTCCACCTTGGCAATAACAAATGGAAGAGTAGCTCAACCGAGCTACTCGCTCTCACAATGAAACAATCAATCAATCAATCAATTTTATTTTATATAGCCCTTCTTACATCAGCTAATATCTCGAAGTGCTGTACAGAAACCCAGCCTAAAACCCCAAACAGCTAGTAATGCAGGTGTAGAAGCACGGTGGCTAGGAAAAACTCCCTAGAAAGGCAAAACCTAGGAAGAAACCTAGAGAGGAACCAGGCTATGAGGGGTGGCCAGTCCTCTTCTGGCTGTGCCGGGTGGAGATTATAACAGAACCATGCCAAGATGTTCAAAAATGTTCATAAGTGACAAGCATGGTCAAATAATAATCAGGAATAAATCTCAGTTGGCTTTTCATAGCCGATCATTAGAGTTTAAAACAGCAGGTCTGGGACAGGTAGGGGTTCCATAACCGCAGGCAGAACAGTTTAAACTGGAATAGCAGCAAGGCCAGGCGGACTGGGGATAGCAAGGAGTCACC